>NC_088642.1:20625028-20925028 GCF_036013475.1 Columba livia
TGATTATGGACTTTTAAGCAGCCAAATAATATAACCAGATCCTCCATTTACCCTTTCATCTTCAGGCCAAACAAACCCTTTTCCATCAGCCTCTCCTCGTGCATCATACACTCCAATCCACTCACTGTCTTAGGCGCCCTCTGCTCCAGTTTGTTGACATTCTCTTGTACTGGGGAACACAGCAGCACAGATGCAGTTATTAATACCTTCCCCCTGAAACAGCACAATGTGTGGTTGCCTGTTTCGCAGTATGAGCACACTGTGTTCTCATATTTAACCCTGCATCCATTATAAATCCCAGGTCCTTTTCAACAGGGTTGCTACCCTGCCTGCTGGTTTGCAGCCTGTACTGATGTGTGAGGTTACTCCATCTTAGATGCAGAACTACACAAGCCTTCTTTCGGCCCACTCCTCAGGTTTATTAAGTATCCTCTGGGCTGAAACTCTGCCACTGGGTCCTCTCACTCTGACCTCACCCCCTAATTTACTACCTTTTGTAAATTTGCTAATGCTGATGTGTCACCATCCAGGTCACTGATTGAAGTATTTATGTTAGACCACCAATGGATGGTCAAGAAGTAAAACTAGCTCCGGAACAGGGTAAGAATGCTGCATTGTCTACTAATGCCACCTGAGCTATAGATACTAGATGTTACCAATAGAAGAAAAAGTAATCTCTGCAGAACAAACACATCTAAACACAGTTGGGTGTGCGCAGCTACGTGCTGAGGGAACTTGTGGTGCAGAGGGTAAGCACCTACACATTAGGATGATGGAGAGAATATGGCCACACTCCCTGTCAGGATCTACATGAGCTTCGGGAGCTATTGTCCTAGTTTAGGCAAGAATCCAGCTGACAGTATTCCATTCAATGGGTATGAGGAGCTACAAAAATGATTCCCAGGTGCTCAGAGAAAGTGGCAGCATATAGAAACAAGTCAGATGACCTGAAGAGGGTTTAGGTGCTCAATACCTGATAGAACTTGCATACAAACATGGAATTTCTACAGTAGTAGTTCAAAACAGTATCATATTATTATGCAGAATGTTTAGGTTTCTAGAACTGTAGTTTACTGTTACAAAAGAAGATTTTTTTTAAAATTTTTTTTATTTTTGTAAAGTTTCTTTTCCTGAGAATGTTTCTTATTTCTTCTTTTTATAGCTTCTTACTTCAGGACGGTAAAGCTAACAGCCTAATAGCCTGATCTCAGTTACAACAGGTCTGTTGCATAGAAAGATTTTCTTCGTATGTATGTGAAAATGGCCAAGAAAAACAAATTATAATTATGTAGGGACACGCTCTTGTTTTCAAATATAGTTTGGCATCTCAAGTTTCACTCTTCAGTGCCTGTCTATGGTAGGTTATGTTGCTTTTCCAGTTTTACATAATCTTTCATTATTGTGCAATCAGAAGCTTTCTTACAAAATAAGCAAGATTCCTTGCAAAAAGCTTGTCTGCTGCAGAAGGTGCTTTAGTTGCAGAGAATTAAAATACTGGTTTCTTAGCAAAACCCTTCGTTGTTATTAGTTTGCTGACATGCACAGATAATTAAATGGAGAAAAATACATGAATGTGGTTTTGTGATAGGTTTGCTCTGGTGCTACAAACCAGAGCTTTACATTCAGAGTCTCTCAGTATTTTTGAAAGACTGCAACAAGTTTTGTTCTCAGCACCCTTTACAATAGACGTGCAGTATTTGACATATGCACACCAACCTTGTAGCAGAGAGATGACTAAATGAAGTTACTCATGTATGAAATTGGCTGCCTTCTCCTCTTACCCATATATACAAGAGACAGGAAATGCCTTTGAAATGCAAGATTCAAGGCAAATATATAGGCCAAATCACCTTGTGAGAGGAAATGAGGAGCTACCAAGCTTTTAGAGAATGCCCAGTTTGTTTCTTGCTTTTTAAAGCAAAAAGTCAACCTATGGAATGGGGTAAAGTTTTTCATTTTACACAATTAAACACAGAGCACAGCTGATATTCTAAGGTCCCTTTAAACCACTCTTCAGTTCTAAGGTATCATCAAGTATACCAAAGTAATTTATAAATAATATTTCTCTAATCTGTTCTCAAAGACATCTAGTAATAGAGGTTCTACATTTCCAAGCAATGTTGAAGACAGTTTTTCCCACTGTTCCTAAAAACACTTGCCTTTTACTATAACACCTGATGCAGACAATTACAGTTGCAATTTTTTATTTTAATTATTCCACACAATACTTACATAGGTAGTCTACATATCTATCTATGTATGAAAGTAGTTACATGTCTATGTTGATTTGTAAATCTGCCTTTACAAGTGTAATATGTAAATGAACAGTACTCTGCAGAAAATGTGCATTTTTAACTATATAGAACTGCACTTATTCATTGTGTGTTAAATATATTAATTTATTCTCTGGAGTCATCTATTTTAAATGCCTCATAGAAGTAATGATTTGGAAAATATCCTTATGAGTTCATTTTCCTGCTAACAGACTAGACAGCAGTACCTCTCAAGCAAAGCACTACTTTGAGATATTTTAAAAATGTACAAAGACACACAGATTTTTCACTAGTTCCTTTCCTCTTTTCTGTACATGTTTTTAAAAATACAATTATTTTTTCTAACAGGAATGTAGAATGTCTATACGAGATTCTCACAGAAGATGTATTTTTTCCCATAAATTTTGCTCATTTTTTTTTTCCATTTCCTGGACAGGCTGTCTACAGTGACTATTTAATATATTGTTTTTCAGTCAATCATCTTGAATCATTTAAAAGGTCTACCATGGAGAACCTTTGTTCTACATAGATTCTGCTCAAACTACTTAATTTTCATTATGATAAAAATATTTATTTGCAAAACACATCAGATCATACTAACTGGAAAATACTTTAAAAACCAAACCCCCCAGAACAAGAATGGTTCTTTTCCTCAGGATGTAGGTCTCACATTTTGAATTTCTTTGACACATACTAGCTGAGAATTGTTTTATACTCCTAATGCATACCATCCTCTTTCAAAAAAAAAAGCCAACTTTTAAAAACAGGATCTATATTAATAGAAGTATTATGGTGAAATAACAGCGCCTTTTTGGAGAATGAAACAGAGAAAATGAAGACCTTCTTGCTTCAATCAGTATTAAGTAGCTTACAACTTTCTGCATACCAATACAGCCATTCTTGAATAAAAAAACTCCGAACAGGCCCTGCATAGAATTTGCGTGAAACAATCCAAATACTGAATAAACATAGAGGAAAAACATAGATCTTGTAAAAAAAACAAGGATAAGGAGTACTGAAATTCAAAGAAACACTAGAAAATACGTTGCGGAAATGAAGACATATAATACCCCTGCTCTTTTGCATACAGTCTAAGGTAACCAAAAATGTTCAGAATATTGCAAGTGGAATTTACTGCATTTTTGTGGACAACAGCACTTTTTGCTGCATTTTAATATAATGCAGATTTCCCTATTTTTTTTTCTTTACTTCAAGACATTTCACATAGTTTACAGTAAATTTTAAGGCACAGTTTTACTGTATAATAAAAGGAGTATCTGTAAGTCTGTGCTGGATACTAGGAAGACCACAGGGTCTGAAAGATGGCTACTGGTGAGTCTAGAAGGTTCAAACCAGCTCATGGAGAAACCAGTGAGATGGTAAGTTTGAACCAGATTAGTGAAGAGACCCGTTTGTACTTGTGTGTCAGTGAGTGAGGCAATTGGGAGACCAGGGGATCCAGCAGAAGCTGATTACTGACCTGCTACACCACTTACACATGCAGAAATCCATGGGGCCAGATGGGATCCACCCAAGGGTACCGAAGAAGCTGGCAGAGATGCTCACCAAGCCACTTTCAATTATTTATCAGCAGTCCTGGCTAACCGGTGAGGTTCCAGTTGACTGCAGGTTAGCAAATGCGATAACTGTCTGCAAGAAGGGCTGGAAGGAGGATCTGGAAAATTACAGGCCTGTCAATCTGACCTTGGTGCCAGGGAAGGTCATGGAGCAGATCATCCTGAGTGCCACCATGCAGTATATACAAGACAACCAAGCTATCAGACCCAGTCAACACAGGTTTCTGAAAGGCAGGTCCTGCTTGACCAACTTGATCTCCTTCTATAATGAGGTGACTCAGTGGATGAGGGAGAGGCTGTGGATGTTGTGTACCTAGACTTTAGTAAAGCTTTGACACTGTTTCCCACAGCATTCTCTTGGAGAAACTGGCAGTTCATAGCCTGGGTGGGTGCACTCTTTGACGGGTAAAGAACTGGCTGGATGGTTGGGCCCAAAGACTTGTGGTGAATGGAGTCAAATCCAGTTGGCAGCTGGTCACGAGTGGTGTTCCCAAGGCGCAGTATTTGGGCCAGTTCTGTCTAATCTCTTATCAATGATCTGGATTAAGGGATCGAGTGCACCCTTAGTAAGTTTGCAGATGACACCAAGTTGGGTGGGAGTGCTGATCTGCTGGAGGGTAGGAAGGCCATACAGAGGGATCTGGACCAGCTAGATCGATGGGCTGAGGCCAGTTGTGTGAGGTTTAACAAGGCCAAATGCCAGGTCCTGCCCTTGGGTCACAACAACCCCAGGCAGCGCTACAGGCTCAGGGAAGAGTGGCTGGAAAGATGCCTGGTGGAAAAGGCCCTGGGGGTGTTGGTCCACAGCAGCTGAACATGAGCCAGCAGGGTGCTCAAGTGGCCAAAGAGGCCAACAGCATCCTGGTTTATACCAGAACTAGTGTGGCCAGCAGGACTGGGGAAGTGATCATCCCCCTGTATTCTGCGCTTAGTGAGGTCAAACGTTGAATCCTGTGTTCAGTTTTGGGCCTCTCACTACAGGAAAGACATTGAGGTGCTGGAGAGAGTTCAGAGAAGGAAGTGAAGCTGGTGAGAGATCTGGAGCACAAGTCTGATGAGGAGCAGCTGAGGGAACTGGGGCTGTTCAGCCTGGAGAAAAAGAGGCTAAGAGGAGACCTTATCGCTGTCTACAACTACCTGAAAGCGGGTTGCTCACAGAAACGGGTGTCAGGCATTGGAACAGGCTGCCCAGGGAAGTAATTGAGTCACCATTCCTGGAGGTGTTTAAAAGATGCATAGATGTGGTGCTCAGGGACATGGCTTAGAGGTGGACTTGGCAGTGTTAATGACTGGACTGTTTGGACTTGATGACTCTAAAGGTCTTGTCCAACTAAATGATTCTAGGATTCTATTATTCTACTGTATATGAAGTGTATATCCCACAGTTTACTAGTGCGTTATACTGAGTCATACAACTGTACAATACCTTTCCATAGACATATTAGAGAAAATACCTCTAAGGAAAACTAGGTTTTAAGACATGAATCTTCAAGCTGTAAAAGAAAAGTTCTACGATAAGGTATATAGCTGTATGTAACTAAGAACCCTTTCTTAAAAGGTTTAGCAGGGAAATGAAATTACAGAGATGTACTGTTCTTTAAATGGATGAGCAGCAAAAGTTCTCATTTTTGTAAAGAAAAGCAATTTTAAGTTATTTCAAATAAGATGTTGGTAATCCACTTGGGCAGATGGCCTTTTTTAGTTAATCCAAGTGAAGACAACAGTGTAGAACCAAAGTGCGGAAGAGAAACAGTATTAAAGCAAAGTAGTTTTCTTTGACAGTCAGAGTGCCAAGCAGAGGTCACGTTTACAATATGAGATGCTGACCATCACATGTCCAGCTGACCTAGAAAGTGGATGGACCACACACAAGCAAAAAGTAGCATAGTGACAGTACTGTGACATTCAGTTTGAGCTGATAGGATCCACTTCTCTGCCTTCAAGTACTGAAAAATAGAAAGGTTTTACGCCAGTACTGCTGTTGAATTTGGAACTTTACCTTAAGAATCACTGCCAAATAGCATCAGAAACAGCCCTAAACCAGCATCTGCTCTACCTCCAATGCCAAAATGCTTTCTTATTCCTGAAGGATATTCTTCTAACCTAATCTTAAGGATTCAGTGAAGGATTTCCACAATTTTCCAAGAAACCTACAAATCTTAATAAAAAAATCTGACTTCTCCATAACCTCTTTGAAACTCTTATTTAAAAGTCTTCCTAATCTCTCACCTAAATCACCTGTTCTGTGATTTGGAACTATTGTTGTTTGCTCTGTGCAACACAGACAAAGAGAACAGATTAACCTGTTCCTTTTTGCAGCAGCTTTTAAGTATTTGAAAATTGTTATAATATCCCTCTTCTCTCATCTTCCTATCTTATCTTCTCAAGATCAAAGATTTCAACTTTTTCCCCTGTCATAGATTTCTCTCATTTTCTGAAAAGGCTTGCTGTTTTGTCCTAGATTCTCTGAAATTATTTTACTTCTTCTTGAAGCAAAACACTCCAAAAATGAATGACGTACTTCAATTTAGTCATTACCATTACTGAAGAGTAGAAGGCAAAATACACATCTTATGAACTGTACTCCTTTTTGCATCCAACAGAATACTTGCCTGTATCCCACAAATTATAGCTTTTCCTAGCAAACCAGGAAGCAGCCATATGTCTAACTCAGATAAAATATGTTTGTCTGCAAAGAACAGCTGAAACATATGGCAAAACAAAGTCTTTCTTTTGCAAACAAAGCATTATTTCAACGTGCAAATAAATTCTATATTTGGATACTTCAAGTGAAACACACCAAACTGTATTCAACAGGTTTAACTCTCTAGCTTGTGCTGTGCTATATTCTACAGTTCCTTTCATTTTTGCCAAATCAGTATTTAGTTGTTCCCCATCCTATTACCATATGGCTATTTTTTCCTACCTGAATTTGTAAGTTTCTATCCTTTCTTGTTAAGTTATCCCTTGTTTTTTAATAATATTATTTCAATTTTTAAAGGCTCCACCACACCACACCAATTTCCTTTCACGTATTTTCTTTTAAGTTAATGTTTAAGGATGCTAATCAAAATCCTGAATAGTACTGGATACAGGACAGATGCATATAGAATTCCATTTGCTACAGACTTTTAATGCTGAACCATACATAACTACCTCCGTTTTGTTTTTCCAACTTGTTTTGTTTTCACCCTAACAGAAATTAATCTCAACCATGTTTTCCTGCTAGCTTATGAGAATGGCATGTGATACAGCACTGAAAGATTTATTAAAATCAAAATACCTAATATTCACAGTTTCTCTATCTACAAGACCTGCTGTCCTCTCAGAGAAAGAAATCAAACTGGTTTGACATAATTTGTTCATGACAAACCTGTTCAGTTACTCATGTCCTTGTTCCCCTCATTACATTTATAGGTAAATATTTTGATTACATTGTTATATTTCTCTCCTTCAGAATTAAACAGATACCATTAAGTCTCCCTTTTGGTATTAACAGCATTCAGCACCTCATTGTGACAGACTTCTTTAATGAAAGCTAATTAAAGTCTTTGGCCTTTTTACTTGTTTACAGAAAGTACAATTAGCCTGCTATGAACTGATATAGCAGAGAATCAGTAGGATAATTAACACATATTAATACGAAATAGTGTAGCTTTTTTGTGAAGGATAAAGAGGGATAAAAAGGTGGTGTTTACTTTGACATTGGAAACAATGCAATCATCATTTGGAGGAAATGATCTGAAGCTTAAGTTGAAGGAGCAGAATTGTACACATGAACAACAGTGAAACAGCTGCACATTAGTTTGGAATGCATCAATCTATATAAACACACTGTCTGAAGAGACAGAAAGGAAGGCAGCCTCAGCATGCAGGAACTCATGAATTCTCTTCAGTCAAAATCCAACTTACGGAAAGCTTCCAGAAGCTTGTGGTAGAACATTCTCATGCCCTGAAGTTCACTGTAATGGAAAGCTGTGAGACAGAGGCTGCAGTCCTGGATGAAAGAAAAATAAATTCAAATTAAAATGCAGTGGTGTAGGCACTAAAGAGAAATTGTATAAATGCAAAAGAACAAGGAAGGTACAGATCACAGACAACTCAAGAGGTCTACATTGTAATAAAAACAGCAGGTCTGAGTAATGCAGCAAAATCTGAATGGTTTAAAAATATTTTTAGTAGAAAAGAAACATAAAAGCACATTATATATGTATAATGAAGTATACAGTTGTATGAGAATTTCCCTGAATAATAAATAATTTCAAAAACATAAGCAAGAAACAGCTAGAATTAAAACAAAAATGAAAAAAAACCCAACCAAACCAAACCAAAACATGAAAAGGAAAGTAATTTGATCTATATCTCTCAGTTAACCTCTCAATTAACGGTATGCTGCCTGCTTGCAGCATTAACTCTTCAGGGCAGAGATCTCTGTCTCTGCATGTCTAAAAAATTCATAAACTACATCAGTAAATTACACTTACATGTTTTTAAAGTGGTTGTTGATCTTGTGATGGAATCTTACAGCTCTTGAACGGGAAAAACTGCTATTTTTAAAGTTGTAGTTATTTTCCATTACAGATCTGCCAAAATGACTGGCCTAGAATAGAATTTTTTTACAGAAGTATCTCCTGTAAGCTGATAGGTATCTATCCTTCACTAAATACTGATATTAGCTGCTACATTGCTTAATATTCACGTTGTTAATGTACAACTCTTCTAAAATAAGTGCTGCCAAAATTCAGAGGTCTTATTTTGTTTCCCAGTCAAGATTCTGCAGAGACTGTGATATGGTGCTCAACTACTGAGATGATGATGAAAACAAAACATTTCACAATATATTTGCTAATATATCAGAATGCATCATGGGTAGGTAAAATCATTTGCACCCATTGAAAAAAAGTTTGTGTTGCATTTTTTTCTATATGCACTAGTAAAAGTAGTTAATCTGATCCATGTTGAAGGTTGCAAATGGAATATATGAATTACTTTTTTCCTCAGAACCTCAAGTTAGTGTAGAATCCAACAGAGATGACAATAGCACTCAAAAAGTGCACTTTAGTGTGATTTAAAACCACATTGCGTATTACTCAGGTGCTGATAAGATCACATAGAATTTTACATTCTGAAACTACTACGTGTTAGCTGCAATGACTACATCCAGGCTTGTAAATCCAGGATCATGTGAACCTAGGAACATTCTCGAGTACTGGAATGTGATTGCCTATACTGTTAAATTTTTGGAATGGTCCCTGACACAGATTTGGTGTAAGTCATGTATTAGTCTCTCAAAGAACTGCAGATTTGAATACAAATCTGGTACTTGCACAAGGGACTAATCCTAGTAGGCGGTCTGCGTGCAACTACAGTGTTTTGGAGGGCAAGGCAATTTAAAAGCAGGGACATAGAGTATTTCATGTCAGTTGGCCTCCAAGGCAGTATTCCTGGGCATATTTAATTTACTGAAAAAGATGTAGCCATAGTGACTACCTGGCAGAAAGGAATGCTGAAACTTTTTAATATGCATAGGAAGCCTACTGATTTGTACTTAAAGTATACATAAAAAAGAATAAACAAGTATTTTACTTTCATAAGTATATCTTATGACTAGTAAGCTCTAAGTGGTGTTTTATATAACATCAAAGCTCCATATGCTAATAAAGTATGACAATCTATAAGACATGATACTTTACTGCCTGTTAGTTTACATATTTCGGCAATGTAAACTTCCTAGCTGTCCAAATGGTTAGTTGGTAAAATGGAGGTAAACAATTAAGAGGGCAGCAAAGGAAAGTGTCAGTGTTTGGTTTTGATTTCTTCCACCTGTATGCTCAAGAAAAGTCTCTTTAATTCTAAAGCTGCAGAGGTGGGGGGTGGAGAGCAAGGGACTATTCTTTGAGCTTAATGTTCATTACTGCTATTTGCCGTATTTTCTGTGTACTAAAGGAATGGGATTAAGGGAATATCCTCAGAGTATAAAGTACTCTAATATGATTGAGCTAATAATCTGATTACAGAATGAGCTGTGCACTGCTCAAGACACACAGTGAATACAGTATGAATACAAACGTGCATATACATGCAAATCATAGTCCAAAAAAACTATGTCACAGTACTTCTGATATCATTTATTGACAGCCTAATCCATTACTACTATAATCTTAATACCCTCTAAAAATTCTTCAGGTCTGACAAACATACCTCACTGTACACTGGATAAAGAAAAACAAGACCCTGAGTAATCCCATCTAATTATAGTCATGTAACACAGACATATCCATTCTAAGCATAAACTTTGCGACAGCGAAGTGGGCAAAATGCCTTCCCCAACTTCCTTTAAAATTGTTTCAAGCATCAAAACAATGTTCTTGGAGAGACTCAATATTTACAGTTATGTAAGGAAAATCTGACAAATTCCTCTTAGAAGGAAACAACACTTCCATGAATAGCCTACTTACTAATTATGCACCCCATTTAGGGTATTAAATAAAGTAACAACAGGAAAGGCTGTGGCAAGTGCTAGATGTATATGTAAAAGTGTTGGTCAGCCTATTAACAGCTTCAGTGTTGATGTAAACTGGTATCAGGGCTTCTTTGCCTACTTAATTGTGTCTCTAAGAGCTGAATTTTATGATATTTTGTAAAGGGAAAAAGATTTGGAATTGTATTTTATTTTGGCTCTTTATGACTTATTGAGGAAATCAGAAGTTCTTTTTTTCCAGCTTAATGTTAAAGGTGTAATCATAGGTAGTCTCAAATGACACCTCAAATTATGACATCACATGACAGAAGACAATGAAAGTCAGGGAACTGAAAGAAAAGTTGTTTGCCTTTTGACATTAGAAGAGCTGGCAATTTTTAAAGAATCCCAGTCTGACATGTTAGCGGACATAAGGTAGACAACGTGTCATTTAACACGTATTAACTAATTAAGATAAACACCAGTGAGCTTCGGCTTCAATAAGATTACTTAAAAGGTTAAAGTATTTCTCAGTGGAGTCAAAACTTTCAATAAAGCCATCTTGGTTTGGATAAAAAGATCTCCCTTAATTCAAACTCTTATAGAATATAAATATTTGCCTGAGACTGATTTATGGTTTTATTAAAGTAACTTCTTATTTTACCTGGAAAACATGGAAATAGAAAAATGCCTTTAAATTTATTAACACAGAGTCTAATCCAGATTGTGCATTAGAAATCTTCACCATTTTAGCTTGTTGGAATAGAAATGTAGAAAGATTACAAATACAAGATCTTGAGAGAAATTCAAACCAAATGCCAAACAAAGAAATAAAAAGGGAAATTTTGATTTTGGGTATTCATTGTACTTTCTTCATTTGTAGTCTATTTTAATATTTTTATTTGGGTGTTCAATTGTTCATAAACTTCTAGTATCTTAATATAGCCAAAATAAGAATAAACATGCACCTAAAATGTACACCACTGTCAAAAGTAAAAGAACAACAAAACCAATAAATGAGTTGTATATGCACATGGGAATTGGAGAAAGCTAGGTAACAGTTTCTACCTTAGAGAATCACTGCCACTAAGAGACAATTAGTCATAATTTAGTCGTAAACAAAAGCTGATTTTGCCACCTGGCCTCTTCTAGGTTAAGCAGCTGGCAGTTAGTAAACTAGATTGAACCCAAAATGTAACAAGACAATGAGCATTTGCCACAGTGATTTATGACTTCTTAAATGAGACTGGAGAAGATAAAGGAAATAGCATAACAGCTTAAAGAAGTGAAACAACTGCTGAATTAAGTGAAAACATGACAGGCAAGAAACTGGAAAAATGACAGAAAGTGACCAGAAGAGCAAACCTGTGAACACTCAGAATGAAGAAAAGCTGAGTCTTGTTCTGAGTTACATAATTTCCAAGTTCCCCAGACTCCCAGGACATTAGAGAGAACAGATATAAGATGTCATTAACAGGACTACACATCATGGGTGAGTTTTGCATAGTTATATATGTACAGCCAGTAAACCTTGTCCATTATGTTCTGGATGGTCCTTTGGTCATTGTCTGCTCAGCTACCCAATGCCCAGAGTGACAGTTTGGACAACAGATTTGACATCCATGGTTGGGTTCAAGGGTTGAGTGAACCAAAGTAAGCTTTTGGATTGAAAGATGGAGATCTTTCAGCTCTCACTGATCTCAAAACCTCTATTTAATGGGGCCTATAGAGCAATTCTGTATGGTTAATTTGCTACCTTCTTCACAAACAACTCACTTTATCTTGGAAAGAATGACCCAGAAACATCAATTTACATTAATTCTTAGTTCAGCTTGTTCTGTATGTAACAGTTTTCATTCACCCTTGAAGAACCATGGAATCATTTCGGTTGGAAGAGACCCTCAGGATCATCAAGTCTAACCATAACCTAACTCCAGCACTAAGCCATGTCCCTACAAACCTCATCTAAATGCCTTCTAAACACCGCCAGGGACAGTGACTCCGCCATTTCCCTGGGCAGCCTGTTCTAATGCCTGACAACCCCTTCTGTGAAGAATTTTTTCCTAATATCCAATCTAAACCTCCCCAAGCACAATTTGTGGCCATTTTCTCTTGTCCTGTCACTGTTTGGGAGAAGAGACCAAACACCCTCCATGCTACAACCTCCTTTCAGGTAGTTGTAGACAGTGATAAGGTCTCAGCCTCCTTTTCTCCAGGCTGAACAGCCCCAGTTCCCTCAGCTGCTCCTCATCAGACTTGTGCTCCAGAACCATCACCAGCTTCACTGTCCTTCTCCGAACTCTTTCTGGTACCTCAATGTAACATGCATGCAGTTTCTGGATAAGAGGTGGAATCAATGGGAACCAGGTCTAACGCGCTAGCATCATTGCAGACAAAGTTCCTGTTTGAATCACTGTGCAAGACACTAATGAATTCAGAAATTACAGTGCAAAAGACTCCAGCAAAATGAATGAGACTTTCTTTTTTTTTTTTTTTTCTTTGTGGACCAAAGCCTCAGCTAGTCTAAAAAATTGTTTCTGTAAAAAACACACTACTTTTGCACAATGTCTGTGACCATCAATAGGGCCCAGTGATAGTACCAGAAATAAAATAAATTTATATCTTCTTTAATGCCTCAAGATAATTTTGCAGAAGTATTTAATTACTCATAGCCACTGTTACCTAATCATAGTACTCTTTATTTTGCAACCACAGTGGGGAAACTGGAATTGGAAATTACAAATATATAAGCAAATTAGATCCACTACAAAAGCTTGCTCAACCAAAAGCTCAGCACCAAATGCAAACCCTGCATTCTCCACTAAATGCAATAAAAAATATTTTTCTGCAACGGAAATAAAAAATTCTAAATTACTGCTAACCTACTGAAGTCATACCAAAAAAGAAATAGACAGACTAGTATAACAAAGAATACCTGTGCATTTAAGAATTCAGTTGGAGAAGGAATTTTCCATGTCAGCTAAGCAGTTTGTGGGAAATAACCCTCTTTTATTTTACCATGGTTGTAATAGGAAATACTTATTTCTTTGTTACCTTTTACAGAGTTTAACTCCTCCAAAAAAAGCAAAGGTGACACATGGTTTCAGAAACAAAATGCACTATAGGTCATCATAATCACAGGAAGAATATTTCCATGAGGTTTTTGTAATCTCTTACAGGTTTGTAATTTTAGTCATCAGATTGGAGTCTGAAATCTCCTACTTATGATATCTCCTACTTAAGCTGGCATAACTGACAAAAGATTTTCTATCTCTGTTTTTGTTGTTGTTGTTTTTTAAGGGACTAAATGATTTGGAAATAAATACCCCAAAATAAATTAAAATAATCCACTCAACAAAATACTAATAGCCTGTTTAGATGATTACTAAGCATAATAAAAGACTTTTTTTCTGTTCTAATCTTTGCAATTTTGTAATATTTCAATTAGAATTTTTTTAGGAACACATAAGGAGGAGATTAAGATGACCTTGTAACTGCAGCAACTTATGACACAGTGAGTTTATCTTAGACCTAAAAGTTCTACATGTGGAATAATATTGCCAGAGAATATTCTTTATTTAATAGGAAAAAAATAGTTTTTTCCTTGAATTCATTTTAAACCTACTAGGGATAGTTAGGTTTTGCATGTAGTTCCACATGTATTCATTAATTTCTCAGAAGAGTCTTTAGCCAGTTTACAGTAAAATTTACTAAGAGGTGAACAAAAGCAAATATATGAGATCATTCTTAATTATAGTTAATTTCTCACCATTTTCACAGAATCAAAACTACGGAATTGTATTCACACCACTGATAAAGCTCAGGTATACCTTCTCAGTAACCTTTAATTATAGGACTTTATCAGAAGATCAGTTCATTGAAATTACCTAAAAATGGGGGATGCAAATATTGTAATTTAAAATGGATATAGAATATCATAAATCACACGTGAAATAAGAACTCCTGTGAGCTAAGACACAGGTACACATCCTGATAGCAGAATAAGGAACTGCAAATTACAACAAAATTAACTTCAGTTATTATATGGAGTGAAAAACACCTGTATTAAATCAGGAGATGACAGTTCACTTAATGAGTGGAACAAATCAGCAGTTTGACAGTGCTTGCCTCTTTACTTTTTACCTGTTCCTATTGCTTTTGAGTCAGTTCCTTCCTTTCGACCCTCAGTAATGCAGTTCCCCCATCATGTCTCACTGTCCGGGACAGTGTCCATTTGATCTCAAGACTAAAGATTTAATGAGTTAAAAGGCTTCTGGTTTTCCCAAATTAGTTTTCTGACATTTTAGTGAGATGGCTATTCCCATGTGCAAGGTCAGCGAAACATATTTGTGAGCAGAACTGGGGAAAGAGAAACAGGAGAGGGGATTTCTCATCCTGCCCTGGAAAGATTTTGGTGTGTGTACATCTATTTCTCGTAACCTTGTCCTATTAGCATATTTCAAAGAGGATATATATTGTTCATTCATTCAAAGCCCATACCAAATTTTTAGGCTCTATTAAAATCTGTGGGCAAAGAGAAATGAAGGCAAAAGATTTTCTGTTCAATAAATGTAAAAAAGGCAAATCTGAAGATTTAGAGGAACCTGTAGTTGAAACAAGTGATCCTAGAAGTACAGTCAACTAGAGCAAAACAGTCCACTCCAGCAAGGAAAATACGCACTGGAAAGGTCACTGTAACTTGCCCATCTTGGAACACAGAAGCAATGTTCCCTCTTTAATGTGTCTGACTGAGCTGAACTTCGAGTTGACTGTGCACTGCCTAGGAGATAATACTTTCAGAACGACAGATCAGGATTCACCTCACTTAGCCAGATGCTTATATCTGAGCTTGTAGATGAGCTATATAGGGTCCCTGTATGGACAATGAAAAGAAACAGGCTCCTAGAGAATGTGACTCATCTTACCCTCTTTTAGGTAAAGAATAAGACAAACTTCTCTGAGAAATGCCTATTTTTTCACTGACTATGAGGAAGCAGGCTGTTCTAAGTATCCACATTTCGAAGAACTGCAATTGCTGTAACAAGTGAGAGGCAAACAGCAAAAAAAAAATCAAAAAAATAAATAGAGAGCGTACCTAAGCTTCATCATCACGGACAACTGCAGATACCCTTTAGGGGCAAATCTATGGAGGCTGAAGAATTCAATACTGTTTGAGTATGATATCCAGCACTTTTTCATGAGACTCTTCTCCCCAACCAGCATAACAATAAAGGAAGAATCTTGATCATCTTGATGAATTTGAGATTTGGACCTAAAGTCTGAATGAGGTGTGGAGTTACACGTCCTTTTAATAAAATTGTAATGAAAGACTGAGGATGGCTAAAAGAAAAATACAAATCTAAAAGGAAATAAATACAAGCTGTAAGGTCAGCATGCCATAAAAATGATTTATGTGAAAGTCTTCAAAGAACACATAAGACAGAAAGGGAAGTTCAAAAGAAAACTAAAGAAATCACTGCTAGGCAATATTGTCTGATAAAATAATTTAACTACCCTTCAGTTCCCCCCTTACATAACATTTTATTGTTCATTATGCCCTTAGGATGAATATTAAGATCTCTAAGACAACAAAAATACTGTGAATGCATCTACAGAACACCTACGCTATATGCCCAATTTGAATGCAATCTTGTTTTTGCTGCCAATTTTTATTAATAATTTTTGGTAACTTTCACAGTCTGTTCAATTTTGCTTCTCCAATTAAGTTCACAACCTGATACATGGAATGCACACACCTGGGGATGAAATGGCAACCCTGTTCTTTATGATTTAAAGGCTGGGAAACAATGAGGCAGAATACACCTGGGTTTAAAAGAAGCAGCTCAGCAAGCGTGGAAGGCAGAACCATTCTGAAAGTTCGTATTTACTAATGTATAAATAAAACAAACCCTGACAGCAGGCACACAGTATACAGTGTTTTTTTTTTTCTTCTAATCATACCGATAAATGTTCTTCTAAATCACACTGACAGAAAAAATGATTTTGTATTATTAACTGTTTAAAATGTCATAAATGATACTTTTTATAAACTCAATATTAGTTAAGCTATTAATTCACTTAATATTCCTAACTAATCTCACTGATATGTGGAAAGAAATACTAAGAGCTTGCAGTTTAACTTCTCTTGTCAATCAGGTCAAGGTCAGGGATAAATATACTTGTGAAAAGAAACAGACAGGAGGGCTAGAGGAGAAAGAAACATCAACCATTTTAATTCCCATGAGTGACTAGAACAAAGCTCCTGTTTTTGAGAAATTCTTATAACTGTTTTGCTTTAGACAACACCAATTTCCACTTTCTATTATAACTCTGCATGGAGAAACTTTCCTTACTAAATACAGAGTACAATTTTATGTGAAAGATGGATGAATTGAATGTGCTGGCAGACTCTCTGTTTCCTGAAGTGCTTTAGAACAGAAATGATGGCTTTTTCATTATGTTAATGACATACAGATTTTTTGAAAAAGTGTAATTACATAAATTCTGGTTTTGACACAAGCAAAGGCTATTGCATTGTAATTGGGCATCTGTTTATAATGAAAATTCATGTAATTTGATTTCTTCTATCTCTGTCAAGATCTATTGTCTTGTATTGATGTTTTCTTTTGCTATGAAATAGAACAAAAAACACAATCAAAAAATCATTTTCTGAATGCCCTTACCTTTCCACTCAATAAAGAAAACAAAGCAAAATAACTTCCAGAAGGCTGTAATCAAGCTATATGAAAGGAAACTGTCCGCATGAATGTAAAGGGGGAGTTTTATGCATCCAGCACCATTTTTTTTTCCCAGATATTTTCAGTCTAAAATAACTAAACAGTGACTGTGTGGTTCATCATTACTTCAGATCTAAAGTAAGGATGCTAAATAAGCATGAAAATCAGAGTACCATTTAATGCAAACAGTCTCACACTCTCAGAAGGAATGGTTGCTACAATATCTAGAAAATCAGAGGAGGTTTAAAGTAGAATATTAATAAATATTTAGCAAAACAAATTCCTGCATTTCTCTCTAATATTTTGTGCAGTCCTTTTATCATTCAATATTGGAAATCCTATTCTTTCATAGTCTTTGCGGTTTCTTGAAAGTGCAGAACAGTGGCTCAAGGTACCAGGCAAAAAAATATAGAAACATGTATGATCTATTGCATAATTAGAGTTCTTAGTGCACCTAAAAAATAATATTAATTTTTCCCGACTATGCATTATGAAAATTGCATCCTTCTCCCACAAAACATATATCAATCCATAAGCATTTCATATTCATATCTATGTGCCTCTCCACTGAAACTTTAGAATTCTCATCTGTTTCCCATTAGTGTTTGTATTTGCTTTTCTTTTTCATCTTACAGCAATAAAATATGGTGTAATTTTGTCTTGGAAATATTCAACTTTAAGATAGCAATATTATACTGTTTTTATAGTACCCGTGGAAGTGAAGGGCAAGTAAAAAAAATTAAAAAAATATTTACCAGAATTGTTTTGTAGATATGAGAGAATTCAGTTTATTGGTTAGTTAACAATAAGGTCCCATTTAAACAGGGTGTGGTAACTAAAAAAATGCTACCAAATGTATGAAAACACACAAGCACAAAAAAAATAGGAAGTAAAATGCAGGATGCAGAATGACTGGTTTTAAATTAGCTTAATAACATTGTACATATATAAAAATATGGTGGAAGAAAAAGAGTAAGTGGAATGCTTATTATGTTCAGTACACAAAACATAGGAAAAAGTATTGTTTGCTCCAACAGAGGAGTAGTGTTCAAAGCTAAAATACCTGAAACAGATCAGATAAATAAGTTCAGTGCATTAAGAAGGAAAACAGGGTCAATATGGATTGAGATTCCTCATCTAAGCAGGCAAGCACAGGATTATTAAGACTGTTATAATGATGGTGGGACTAGGATGACGACAGTGACTGTGATGTACCATGGGAGACCAGGAAACCTGAGAGCAAAAAGCAAGCAATAACATAAACCAGGAAAACTCCACAGAGGTACATTGCTGAGGCAAAAATCTATAATACTACGAAGGATTATTTCAGACAATCCAGCCAGGAAATCCACAACAGGAGAAATAACTCTTGAGTTAGTCCTGCACAAAGTACAGGACATGATTCACAATTTTGATAGTAGCTAATCTGTAACTGTGTCCACCACATTCTTAATTTCATGGACAAAGTAAGCAAAAAACAAACAAAGAAATAAATCCACCAATCTAAGGTTTAGCTTAAAAAAACCCAAGTAAATGAGTAACTAAATTATTAGTGTAGATGTGCAACATATCTTAATTCCCGTGTTTTCCAAAGCAGGTTGCTAGTGTGCGTGCATGCATGGGTTCCCCTCCTTTTGCCCTGAATATAAGCTAACTACTAGTTCTGTTTCCCACTCATTTGCAGTCTGACAGTGCAAATGAATTCAATTCACTGTGGGAAAAGCTGCAGAATAGGACAGTCACAGCAGCAAGAGATAAGTCAATATCAAATGCCAACAAACAAAGAATTTTATTAAAATAACAATTATTATTGTAGTATCTGAGAAAAATAACAAATTACACCAAAAAAGGGAAAAAAAACTACAGAGAATCAATGGCATCCTGAGATTTAGTTATCTTTGTCTCACAGATACTGCTTTTGCTCTTGGTTCAGACTGAATTAATGATCTTAAGGGTCTTTTTCAACTCAAATGACTCTATGATTCTAATATTGTGCCTCTTACTTAACTATTAAAATAAATCTAATAGCATTTCCTTTTTGCATCAATAACAATATTTGAATTGTATCACCTGTCACTACATTTGTGAGACAGAGCTTAGACAGCTTCATGAGTAATTTATACTTGTGAAGTAATCCACAGAATGGAACACAAGGAAGTCAAGAGAGACAAGGAACATAAACAAGAATCAAATAACCAGAAATGAGATACAGGTAGGAAACACAATGAACTGTCACAAAGAACATAATGTGTACTGTGACCTTCGGTCACTTAAAACTTCAAAACTGCAAAATGCACAGTATTCTAGGTCACAAAAATGGAAAAATTCAAAATACAAATATTTTTTAATTGATCAAAAAAAAGGGAAAATACAATAAACGTAACTGGACAAAGAACACAGAATTATTCTTTTAAAAAGCCAACAAGAAGTCACAATAATAAATACTAAATTTGTAACCAAAGATTATTTTATTAAATACACCTGTTTTTCATACCTAAGGAAGCAGAAGATTTTCCGCTAAGTATCTTCCAAAAACAGACATGTTTTTTTGTAAGATTTTTTTAAACCAAACGGAACAGTTTGACTGCACTGACTCAAAATGACTTATGGTGATCTAATAACAGTTGAAGATCCAGACCAATAAATTTAGACTGTCTTCCAATAATATTCCTAGTTTGAAATGAACAATGAAAGTCAATATACTGAAGGGGCAAAACTTAAACACAACTGCAAATCCTATATTCAGTGATCCTGGTATACTCATTCTTCCCTTAATAGCAGAGTTTTAACCATATCCTCTCAAGTCACATGGAGATACTCAAAATCAGGACCACAAACCCGAAGTCTTTCCAAATCTATTTCTTCAGATAAAATAAAAATTACTCTTACTTTACATAATGTTCTGTAAAAGTTCGTTTTATATTATTAGACTCTATATGAACTGCAACTTACCACTACAGAATTTAATTACAAAGTGTAAGCAAATCAGTATGATCAGTAGATGGTTCATGCTTAAAGAAAAAAAATCAGCCAAACCCAATGAAGAGATTTCATGGTGACACAGGAACCCCTGAAGAGTCCTAAGAACATGAATCAGTTTTGAGTACCAGTCGGATGAGATGATCATTGTTGGTCCTTTCCAACTGAACTATTCTAGTCTACTAAAGAATTACAGATCTTGAAAAACAAGCTTGTTAACATTTCTGCCCATGCATTGGCAGAGATTTGCAGCCTGACATGGGATGAATGTCCTACCCAATTCCTTTCGTGATGGTACCACACAGAATAAATTTACTGCAGACATGCCAATAAGAAGAAAAATTAGATATCATCGAGAGGGAATTTTTAACTGGAATAAAATAATTGGAGACATTATCACTCCAGTATGGGCAAGCAGATTTTAACACTATATATATTAAAATTAAAAAAGTAAAAACCTAATAAAATGGATTAGTTTGAACACTACTATAAAAAAAATTTAACGACATGATAAAATGCATTTGAATATTTTTTACAATCCTGACTGTCTGTTTGTGGCATTGCCAAAATGACAGCGAAGTGATGGGCTATGTAAACTGAACCTTGTTAAGAAAATGTAACGCAGCAGAGTCACGTAGATTTGCCAAATTACATTAAAGGTTTATGTGAAGCTCACGTTGTCAGCAAAAGAGGAACTACATATGTAATACCTGTCATTCCTGAAGACCTAAAACCTGTCCTAACCAGTTAAAGTTACTGTCTTAGTCAAAACTGAAGTCTGATATTTGAATGGATTTTTAGGAAAAGCATTTATTGAAGTTGCAGAAGTAAGGGTGTTGTTTTGGTTTTGGTTGGGTTTTGGGTTTGAGTTGTGGTGGTGGTGTTGTTGTTTTGTGTGTGTGTGTGTGTTGTTTGTTTGTTTTTGGATGTTTGTTTGTTTTTTTCTGCTGGCTTCTGCTGAAGCTTGCACATAACTATATTTTTAGCAGATTTAAAAGGTAAGCAAGTTGAAAATTCCTGGAAAAAAGTTCAAGGGGAATATTAAACCTGCAGTTAATTAATGCCCTCCTAAGCAGTGTGAGACCTATAGAAAAGACCCAATAGCATAGGCTAAGGAATTGAACACTACTTAAGATGGAAGCTGCAGTCTAGGAAATCCACAATACCAAAGACTCAAGAACATATCAGCCATCTGATTAAAGGGACCACTGGATGACAGAATCAGACAAATGAACAATAGCTTTGATCCAGTACAGCCATTTATAAGTTCTTGGGTCTGAAAGGACTCAGATCTCTTAAGGAAGCACAACAGCTTTGTGTTAGCAACCATATGCCTCAGTATAAATCCTGACCAAGAAGCACTGAAATAATAATCTCCTTGTACGTGAGTCTGTTAATACCCTTAAAAAACAGAACTGGTAATCCAATGATCCTCTCTGTGTTTTTCCCAGCCGACCTGAAGGTCTGTTAACAGGACGAATGTTATTACTTCCAAAATAATATTATACCTCTCACTGGAATTATCACTAGTATTTACTCTGTTTTTACCAAGACTGCAGACTGGAAATGGAGACATTTGTTAGCAAATCAGTTGAAACTGCTTTCTATATTATTCTAGTAATAATTTTCTAAATTGGGCTCTATCACTTATAAAACTTTAAACTGAAACACTTTGTGCTTTAAATAAAAGTACTAATGAAAAACACACGTTTTGCATTGTTTCAATAAATAATCTGGAGAAGTGCACAATACTTATCAAGAGATCAAAAAACACAATAGGGACTGAGGCTTCTCTGAAGACCTCCTTTCTTGGAGTGAATTCTTAATGCTGAAATGATGAGGTAGGAAGTTATGCGTTGCTGGCAAGTATTACAGAGCAAGTTATGAAGCCAAACTACCTTGATTCTGAAATGAAACACTTTCCTTGTTATACAGACAGAAGACAGCTGTGAGAGCCACTCTTCCTCCAGTGCAGAGATACAGCTTCACAGTTCTGTACTCCTGCAGCAGCCTTCTTGCTCCCTGAAGATATGCACAGGCACAGCAGAAGGCACTCAGCTGCTACTCAGTGCTTGAAAGCCATTTGCTACCTCCTGAAGATGCAGTGAGCCATAGGGGAGCACTCTCAGGCAAAGTCTGGCTTGTATACTGCTTGTTGGATCACACTAAGCCTCAGTAAAATTACCTTAAATCTGATTAACTACTGCTGCTGCCAAACAGTTTGAGTTTAGAGAGCATATGGATTCAAACATAATGATTGAAGTTTTGGGTTGGTTTTCCATCTAAATTTAAACTGTGTTGTAAATTGAAAATCAGTATGTAAACCATACATACTAAAGCAAAAAACACAGTGAACTCGTTTTTAAAAGTATCAATAGATCTTAAAGCCTACTGCTGGGCATTTTTCTATTTGTTTGAGAAAAAAGACACATAATATAAATACCAAAGGAGCAAACAACAAAACATGCAGCAAAGTATGTGGAGGAATACAAAAATATTGATGTAAACATTTTGCATAACTTTCTATATAACAAATATCAGTTAGTTTCAGGAAAACAGGACAATTAAGTTGCAAAAGCGTGAGATACTTTGGCTAGTTGTTAGAGCAGTACCCTCAGTTTCTGTTAGGACTATCTATTGCTACCTATTACTGCAGTGATACAAATATACATACTACAAATGTCTTTAGTTGTCTTGTTCACAGATAGCTACTCTGTCTGACAGTCTGACTTAAAAATGATGGATGACAGTATATTGCTCTTATTGCTCTGTGTATGCATGTATATTTATATATATATATTTTTTTTTTTTTTTAACAGCACATGTCTGTTAATATACCCACAAAAACATCTGGATTTCATAACTTTAACAAGTGTGTTCAAGTTTGAATGTTTCACTCATCAAAACCTGTTCAGAAAGTGATTTATGGCTACTAAGTTACCCTAATGAGAAAATTTAAGGTGTGTAAGTCAGATGTTCGAAAGTAGATTAGGGAGAAAAAAAAAGCGTCCAACCTACAGATTTGTATATATGTGTGGTGCACCAAATTGAAAAATTACAATAGAGTGAAAAAATAATACAATATAATTTATTCCAATAAACACATAATCTCATAACAACAATGGAATTAATGTACCATAATTTAAGGTGATATAATTCACATGCAAAGTATTTGAGAAGAACATAAGACTAAATAAATGTGACTTGGCGCTTTACACTTTCATTTGTTTACGTTTGAACTACAGTTCTCTGTTCAGCCTTTTGACAATAGTAACCTAAATACTTCAGGTCTTCCGCAGCCTAATTTTTTTTCTGGGGTTTTGTTGTCAATGTTAAACATATACCAAATATGAACCTTTCGATTTGGAAAAACTGTTCTTCCAGCTTATGGCACTGTGAATAGTAACATAAGATGAAAGATGAAGAAAAATTAGACATAAGTGGAGTGCTGTAGGTCTAGTTCTGGATTCCCTCAAACTGGTTCTACAAAATTAGTCTGATTTCACAGGAATATGATTACTCTTGAATTCATGTCTGAATTTGATCAAATAAATTAAAACTCTTGGGTACAAAACATTTTGAATAGATGTTACACCAGTGATTTAAAATGGAATGAGAAAATAATATTTGCTAGCATTCCACATGTCTTCTAAGAGATCTGCTACTCAAGTTGGAACACCTGGACACACGGGTTTGGGACATGCACAGGTGGTCTGCTGTAAATCCACAGCATCTGAAATGCCTTAGGCTTGGTATGCACGTACAGATCGGTTGCACAGCACATGCACACGAAGGATGACATGTCCTGGATGCATCTAACTCACTCCATGAGCAGGTAAAGGATGATCTGCCTATTTGTCCACAAATAACCCAACTGAAGAGACTGCTCTGTCTGTTGTTCAGGGTTGCAGATTATTCCAGAAATCGGTAGGGTAGTAGATAACTTGCAATAATTTACTGGCACACTGTTAAAGCAGTTTTTTGGGTTAAAAACAAAAAAGAGTTGGGTTCTACCTGTTGCTCCCTAAAGTAGTGACAGCTGGTCAAGGTCATTCACATCAGTGAGGTCTAGATTAAATATTAAATTTAATTCAAAGCAAACTCCTTATAGAATCCAAACTACTTAATAAAAGCAAAGATTTTAGTTATTCAAAGGCAAAGAAAAATGACCATAAAGCTACAGATAGAAGATAGGCCAATAGAGAATAATAGAGAATAAAGACAGATGTATTTGTATAAAATCAGGAAAAAAGCAAGCAGGGAAAAAAGGTTCAACACACCGACAGTAAATTAGGAAAAGTATCCAGCTCTGTACTTGAACTTCAAAATAACTATTAGACCCATAAGGAATCAACGGAAGCATGAGAAGATGAAATGACATGTGAGACTAAAGGCACTAAATATGACAGTAGTATAAAACCACCTGAAAAGTGAAAGTAAAAATGGACAAGGAAAGAAAGAATGGGAATGGGAAACCTGTAGGGAGGCACAACACAATTCCTAATCCTTCTGTTTTGAATATGAATAGCCTGTTTCTCTAAGCATCTTTGGGTCACAGCGGACTTTTCTCCAGGGACTAAAGTCACGGGTTTTTAAGCTAACTGCTGCATGTATTCTAACAACTTTGATTATGCTCTTAAATACTTAAGCATTAAATATTTAAAGCACTGAATATATTCTCTTCTATAAGATTTCCATTGCACATTTTACATACTTAAGATGACTGACATCATATTTAGCTCACAGTGGCGAAGTCTTCCCCATCCTTTTTGCTTCATTTCTTCCCCTGATTTCTGATAGAAAATATTCTCAGGAGACTGGCAAGTCTCAGAAATGAAGCAATGAGATCAGGTCAGTTTCGGATTTCCTGAAATGGCCTTAAACATGCTGCAAAAATTTCTGAACTCTCTTTAACAGGAAAAATCTTATACACAGAATTTTTCTGTAACTTAGATGAAATGGTAAAAACAGTAATTCTGAAGAAAAAAAAAATCAGGTATTTTAAACAATCAGATATAAAAAAGAAAGAAATGCAGAAACACTCTGAAAAGGAGTCAGATGCCAGCAAAGAATGATCAAAATCTGACAAAGTCCATTGGCTTTGGCAGGTTTAGATTAACTTCTGCAGAGAAAAAACAAACAAACAAACACCCCTAAACCAAACAAAAAACTACCAAACATTAAAAAAAAACCAACAAAACAAAACAAAAAACAAACCACGCAACAATCACCACAACCACCACAAATGCACCAAGAAAGAAAATAAATCACAAGATAACGTTAGAAACAAAATCATTATGATAATCAGTTGTGTCTCGTTTTACAGTTTGCTCCAGTTCCTCTCTTCTCTGCACAAGACATGGGACAGTATCACTATTGGAAAAGGTTCATCTGGCATTATCTGCACATAAACTAACACTGACTTTTTTTTTAATGAGTATTTTACACCACAAGAGATACTGAAACAAGAAAAATACAATGGTTAGTACATGCAGATTAAAACATAGGGATAATTAAGGAAGACATTTAATCACCTTTGATGTGATGTGGCAACTTAAAAAAGCAAAGCACAATAAACTCCAGAGATTCTGCCAAAGCACGCCAAATTGAGTTGCTCATTTGTTATTATTTATTATGAAGCTTCAACTAAAGTGTAACATTTTATTTTGCTTCAGAAACAAAAAGGAAAAATATTTTAAAGTTTAAACAGAAAACAATAAACTTCTGACAGTAATGTAAACTTTTTCAACTTCTTTCCTCACCCAGCAAAAATCAATTAGGTGTTTTGCTCTTGCACTTATTTATCTCAATTCCATTTGGATTTTTATTCTTTTACATACAAAAAACTGGGATGAAATAACATGTGTATGGTATTTTGCAGTGTGAGTTTACTTCAGTGACACACACATTAATTCTTTCTACTAAACAAGAAAACTGTGCTTGAAACTACTGACAACTATTCTGCATCTCAGGGTTCTATAAACTTTGTTTCTTATTACTGGGAAATTAACATATTTTATATAGTGGCATACTTGTGTGTGAATTTTAGCCTGATTACCAAGCTACAACAAAGATCAAAAAGACTTCCAGAGTTCATTATAGTTCAATTACCTCTTCCTCATTTCATAGCTTACAGAAAAACGTCACATTACTTTCTTTCTATTATTTAATTTTATTTTATATAAACATTTTACTTACACAAACGGAGCCTTTTAATCCATCTAACTGGGAAATGCATTCACTTGTTAGAATAATCCAGGTCTGACATTTACATCAGGTATATTGCATGTATGTTTTTGCCTGTGCATATCTCCGTCACTCCTGAGGGACACCTGCACAGTGAAGAACAGACAGATCTTGTTGATCCCTGATAAGGTCACAGAGGCTTAGCTATAATATAGCCTTGCTTAATCCTCATTGGTTTTGCCTATTGAGCACAAGGCTGTTTCCTTGACAACACAGCTGCAGTTGCCACAGCATCCAGAGCCACATGTGATGTCCAGGTTTAGGGTATGGCCCAGATGAAAGTCTATTATTCAGTGCTGTTTTCTACAAGTCATTGTAGGCTAAAAATAAATCTGATACATTCTATTTCTTCTGTTAATATTAAGCCCTTTGCTATTACTTACTTACAAACACATTTCCTACACGGCATAGGCACTTATAAAACTCGGATGAAGGGTACTTTTCATTCAAGGTGTGTTATTCACATGTGATACACAGGTAACAATGAACATCAGCTTGTGATGTAATAAGACAGATGGAATTAGGAAACATACAAAAAATGCAGTAATAATATGGGAAGTTGAAATATGATGAATGACATCACAAACAGGGAGGCAATTTTTAATTTTTTTTTTTACTTTCTGAAATGTTTGTTCAAAAAGTGACTGGCATTCATTACACCCAGTGAACTAGTTCTGAAGTTGAGAATCATATTTTTAAGCCTCACCTCACATCTTAACCAATGTCGTCAACTGTCTATCCTCTTGATGCTAATCAGAGATTGGGCATCTAACAGTATTGCTATAATGACTTTTTATTAAAATCATTTATCATCTTTCTCTGCTGAAATAGCTAATGCATTAGCAAAAGTGACCCAGAGAAGTTCCTTTCTGTTGTTTTATTATCACTGAATTAGAGAGAGGTTATCCAATTTATAAATGCTCACAGTGTATTTACGGGTTACATGACACAGTAAGCTTGCCTAACTTATGCTCCAAAATATTCCTGGAGCTCTTACCCATGACTGTAATTCATCCAGATTTAAGTACTTCCTGTACATTTCACGGAGGTGTTGAAACTGCTAAGTGTATATGTACATAACTGCTGAAAACCATCTTGATTATCTCATGGAAAGTGGATGCTGGGTAGTACACAAACATTTTAAAGGAGTAGTATGAGTAGGTCCTCCAGTTGAAGCTGAAGGTAGGCAAATTCAGGAGAGCAGTTAAGTCCCAGAATTTGGCATTCTTGCAGCCATGGTTCTCTAGCCCAGGGCTCTGGGGACCCCTGAACCCATCTTTGGTATTGAAGACTAAGGCAAAGAAAGCATTAAATGTGGCAGCTTTGTCTATGTTCCTCTTTATGAGGTGACCATGCTCTTATCAGTATAAACAGCAGGACCAAATAACTTCTACTGAATTTAGAGCTAATATGAAAACTAGCCTCTTTCAAGCATAGGAAATAACAACAATAGTGGCCTACAGTATTTAGTCGCAACCAGAAATCCCCAAACGAATTAGACTGATGGAACTGCAAACTGAGAAACAAACCAAAAATTTAAACTTAGAAACACATTATTTGCGCAAGGAGAAGCCAGAAATCCTCCATTATTTCGTAAGTCTATGTGCAAATTAGTGCCCTAAGTCATGATTGATCAGTTGAATCATCTCCAGCAAAGCAAGTTAAGAATTCCAAATTAGCCTGGGATATAATGATTTCACAGGAATATATATATATGTCTCTTTCTGAGGAGGAGGAGCATTACTGCTACTGTAAATTAATAGGCCTTTTATATTTGTCCTAAAATATTTCAGAACATGTATGAAGTAAGTGTCAGCAAAAAGTAGTTGAGATTGTGACAGCTCATCTATAAAGCTACTTGTACTACCTGAAAATATACAGCTGGGAATAATGTATGAAATATATAAAATTAAGAACTACATGGAAAGGCGGAAAGATAATGGTTAATGCCCAATGAGTACACAGTCATACAGCACTAACTGATAAGTGTGAGATGTTGCAGGCTGTAGTTTATAATGTTCCATCAGTTTCAGCTGACTTGATACATTTTGTATCTTCTCTGGGTATGTGAGTTGTTCCAAATGGTTAGATTTAGATATTGGATTAAAATTCTAGTTTCACATAAATCAAGAGCAAAACTACTATGAAGGACTAGAAATTGATACAGACAGGTGAGGAAGAAGGAAACAATGAATACAGTGATCAGTATCACAGGCTGTAATCTCAGCAAAACCTTGATCAGATCATTATGAACTTTGTGCAGCTAGCAGAGCAAAAGTGATAGTAAGCAGGCATGGGATATAAGGAGATTAAGATGACTGTTCACACAGATTCCTATCAAGTGGGAAAGAACATGAGAGAAAGCAAAAAAATTACCATTTAAATATTTAACAAGTGGGCAATAAGGGCTGGCATAGAAAGCAAGGGAGCATTGAGAGTCCAAAAAGAAAGGTTTAGGAACAAGTTTAAAGGTCCGTATAGAAATGAGACAGTGGCAAACTACACTCTGATATTAGATAAATACACATGGAATAAGACTACATTTTTCAAACTTCAGAAAAAGGATTTTACGATAATTAAGACAAATGGTGAAACAAGAAAACAAATGTATCAGTTCTTTAGCTGAATAAGGAAGGTTCTACTTTAGAAATACACTTCAGCAAGCATAGGCAAAATTAAATTATACAGTAAGTCCTGCCAGATAGCTGCTTGTACTATATCAAAGGTATGCAATACTACAATGCATAGAATAGATCCTCTGTAGAACTACTTTATTGGTTTAAATTTGTTCAAACAATGCTGACAGGGTAACTTTCTAGTGGCAGATTTTTTGTCTGACCACATTTCAACTAAATCAATACAAAACCTTTTCTTGTGTGCACTGGCTCATTTGAGAGAAATGCACTGTGTGCCCACATGTGTTTTAACCCAACTTGTGCTGGATAAATTCAGAACTAATGACTGTGCAAAAAGAATGGGCTGAAGATGGCATCCAGACTCCAGTATGATATGACAGATGCATTTCCTGGATCAAGGCAAGAAAACAGGAGAGGGAGGGAAGTCTGGAGAAACAGGAAGAGTTTTGTTTTGTCCCTTGTTGAACTGGAACTTCACACTAGATGTTCACAGAGAGATGTCTGAGTGATTTTAGTTTTGATGGAGCAAGACTAAAGTAAAGAAGCAGATAGTAGCTTGACGTCATGGTTAATGGATTTGAGATGCCCGAGCCCGAATAAGGCATTGCAATGTACCTTGTTGCAAAAACACTGAGAAGGATTTAATCAATTGAGAACATAGCAGTTTGTTTCTTAGCAACACAGGTCACCAAGAATACATCACTTCACTAATGTAATTGTTTTCTTACTGAATATAGTTAAATTTTTCCATTTTTCCTTTCAAATATCTCAAGTATACAAGCTGACATGATAGAAAGGATCAGGTTAGTACAACTACAGACACAGCCTCCTATGACAATGACCTCCTGTCTTCAAGAACTGTAGAGCTGAAAATGCAAAGAAAGTTATTGTGGGATTTAGGAGCTTTTGAGGGGTGTTTTGTTTGGCTTTTATACACCCAATACAAAATAGAAAGTGTTCTCCATCTGTCTGGCCCATATTTGTCAATTTAGCCCTGGGAAGTCAGAAAAACTACGAATTCTATCACTTTCAGAAGAAAATGTAGAATGTATAATCTGACTTATTTTCCTATGGATGACATATCAAATAACTAATAAAAAAATTGAGACCGTTGAAAGAATGCGGTAAGAGAGACAGTATCAATTTTCTAAGATACTAATATAGGACAGTGACAAGCGAGATATGGTAGGCCTGGTAAAACAACCACAGTTAAAGTAAAAGCATTTTGGTGAATACTGTCTGTGCTTTAGTATCCTCATGTTTCATAAGTTAGAAAAAAATCTAAACCCCCAAATTTTCTGTAAACTTGTGAAAACTTATTTTGAATAAAATATTGCCTATGCAAAACTATTGATAATTATCTACTCATTTCAGTTCTGAAAAAGCTATTTAAAATATTGCTAAGAAGACTGTTCTGTCTGTAAAGCCTATGAGCACCCTCCATTATCAATGCTGTGAAATCACTTTAAAAAATATTTTACACATTTATAAGTAATGTTAATACACAATTGAATCATTAATTAGCCATTCCAAGCCTTAATGACACAGAAGCATCAGTCTCATCTAGGAGTGAGACTTTTATAAGAAATACAACTACATTTAGAAAGACATCTAACATTACTAGACAAAGAAGTAGCTATAGGAAAGCCCCAGAGTTAATAATTAGAAATTCTGAAACAGATGACAACTGCAAACATGGTTTCATTTGCATCATGTATTTTACATCCATAATAGGCAAAAAAATCTATACTTAGTAAAGGAAATTAATTTTAATAACTACCTTTAAAAATCAGCTGAAAATCACAGCAAATAACAACTACAAATACTTAAAAAAAATTACTAATGTGATGAATAAAAATTTTAAATGATTTAAAAAGAGTGACCAGTGAATAGAAAAGGCTTCAAGTTCACTCGTTTTGGAGGCTGGCACATATTGGGCAAGATAAAAGCAAAATCAAAGTTAAGTAGATATAAGGCTTTCTGCAACAGAAGTAGGAATAAAAAGGAAAAAAAGACAGTAATTAATGGAAAAGAACACAAGCATACTCAGGGTTAGTTCATGTTTAACACAGTTCTTACATGGTAGTTCATGTTTACACTCACTCCAGAAGAACCCTGAATCCCTAAGTTCTTACAATAATATTCACTTAAGAATGAAGATATAAATTATGTTAAAATACATTTATGCTACATTTAACGTATGTAAAACAATGCTAAAAAACAATTTACAAATAAAATAAGATGCTGATCACAACTGCTATTTTATTACAGTGAATGGCTCTCCTAGCATCCTGGTTCAGCTGAGACTGAGTTAATTTTATTTGTAATAGCTGGTATAGTGCTGTGTTTTGGATTTATTACGAGAAGAACGTTGATAACACACTGATATTTTAGTTTTTCCTGAGCAAAGCTTACACAGAATTAAGGCCTCTTCTGCTCCTCATACCACCCCACCAGTGAGTAGGCTGGGGCTGCACAAGAAGTTGGGAGGGGACAGCTGATCCCAACTGACCAAAGGCATATTGCATGCCACATGACCTCACACTCAGTATATAAGCTGGGAAAGAAGAAGGAAGGGGAGAACATTTGGAGTGATGGCCTTTGTCTTCCCAACTAACCATAACGTGTGATGGAGCCCGCCTTTCCTGGAGATCACTGAACATCTGCCTGTTTATGGGAAGTAGTGAATGAATTCCTTGTTTTGCTTTGCCCATGTGTGTGGCTTTTGCTTTACCTGTTAAACTGTTTTACTTCAATCCATGAGTTTTCTCCCTTTCACTCTTCTGATTCTCTATCCCATCCCATCGGAGGCAGTGAGGAGGCACTGAGGGGGCACTGAGTGAGTAGCTGCATAATGCTTATTTGCCAGCTAGGGTTAAACCACGACAGGTGGTAAAACGTATCTTGCCCACTAACTGAAAGATGCAAGAGCTCTGAACACTGTTTAAATATGAGCTACTCAGGATTCCAAATCCATTCCCTTCTTCTAGTCTTTAAACAATGTATTTATGTCCTCTCTAAGGCAGAATGAGCTATACCATCCTAGCTCGCCAAGAAATTCCTCTGAAAATTCTATTTATTTCCCTAAGCTATTATGAATGTACATTAATCAGATTGTAAAATAGAACAACTGAAAGATGCTGACAGTCTACTTGCAAGGCAGACTCTCTTCTAAATCCTGCATTAATATGGACGCTGGACTGAAATTTGTTAAGACTTTTCCAGTTCACACAGAGAATTAAGTGTTTCTTTTCTCCTAAGGACTCTCTATTTGATATTTCCCTATATTCTCCATGTTTTATATCTCGGAACTTGTTTCGTGAGATTACTTCTTTTGTTAAATCCACTAGTGAATAGAATGCTTCCCAGATCATTGGGACTTAAACACTGAAATCATAATTCAACAGCTCCAAATGAATGATGTAAAACACAATCAAGCACATAACAAGATGATAAAACTGCAGCCAATAACATTTACTTGCTAAACAGATATATATATATTTAATGTTCAAAACATTGTAAAACCATTAAGTAACAATCAGCAGTCTCACGTCAGGCTTAGGTCAGTTGAAATTATTTCTGAAAGCGTTACAAATATAATTAAGAGTTTTAGCTTGAAAGTAATCACAGAATACCAAGTTGGAAGGGACCAGAAGGATCATCAGGTCCAAGCTTAATGCAGTAAGGTTTCATTTTATAATTTTTTTCAAAACAGCTTTTCTGTACTAAACTAACTTCAATTTTAAAACAAAATATTCACCACATGGGTAGGGAATTTAACAAAAACTAAGCATTCCTAAAAATCCAGAAAATAGTACATTTTCATCATCTACAAAGGAAAAATCAGAAATAAAATGGTTAAATAACTTGCATCATGTTGCATAATCAGGAGCTGAAGCAGGGGAAGGACTTGTTTCACACTTCTTGTTTCAAAAACTCTATAGATTCTTTCAGTTTCCAGTACCTAAAAGGAGAGATTATGTATAGGTTAAAAAGGGAGCAGCAGGGCAGGTGCTAAAATCAGACAGAAGATTTTCCATTTCCCAAAAACTACCGTAGCTTTCAGCATTAAAGAATGTATTCTTTAATATGATGCTGACAGGCTTTTTGTAATACTTAATGATGTCTTGTCAAGTGTGTTCAGTTAATTACCAGAAGTCTAATAGCAAACTGAAACAACTCAAATTGCCAGCATCTGTCATACAAGTTTTCAATCACTGCAGCTCCAATTTCAATTTTTGTATCATAATTATCCCTCATTACAGCAGCAATGTTAAGACATGAAAGTAATTTCCACCAATCTTAATTGCTTTACAGTAGTAATTCATGTTTAACTACCTGTCTCTATATTCCTTGTTTATACTTTTCCTACATGACAATATTTTTTTGATTGCATAGTTATAAAGCATTGCATAATTTATCCCTTTTCATTAACAGAATGAAGTCTTAAGATGTGGCCAGCACACCGTAAAAGGAAACACAGATATCTAGTGAAATCTTTTGATCTCATCTTTCTCCTGGTAAAGTAAGTCTTCTGAAAACAGTGCTAGCAGAGTCTAAAACTCTTCAATAACGGTATATGCCATCTAAAATTTGTAAAATTTCAGCATCCCTCCAGATAGAAATGGAGAAATAAAATCTACACAAAGTCTTACATAGTCTCTAAAGTGTAACAGATCAAGTGTTCTTCTCTGGTTGATGGAATTAATCATTTCAGAAAACATTACTAATATTATAATTCAACTGATTTAAAACAAAATATTTATACAATGAACACATTTCAACACAGTGCAATAAATATATTACAATTTCCTATTAACAAATGAGAAAGTTTCAACAGTACTTAACATCTTTTATCTTTTTTTTTATTTTTTCATAGTTAACACAACAGAATTCAATGCCAGGAAATTTATTCTTATAGCAATTTCAGTGCTCCTAACTCAAAAAGGTTCTCTTGAGATTATGAGTTAAGCAACATCCAATGTCTGGATAGCCCAGGAATACAGTGTTATATGAATCAACCAACTCTCTTACAAGGTAGTAGTATTATTACCTGAATACAGTCAAAGAACTGTATATTAGAACTGAAGAATTAGTCATAGTCATATAGAACTGAATATTCATAGTCATAAAGAACTGAATATTAGTCATAGCAAATTTGAGGACAAAGTCTGCCAAAATGATCAATACTGAGAAGAAGGAAAGAAGGAAAGAAGGAAAGAAGGAAAGAAGGAAAGAAGGAAAGAAGGAAAGAAGGAAAGAAGGAAAGAAGGAAAGAAGGAAAGAAGAAGGAAAGAAGAAGGAAAGAAGGAAAGAAGGAAAGAAGGAAAGAAGGAAAGAAGAAGGAAAGAAGGAAAGAAGAAGGAAAGAAGATGTGGGTTTTTTTTTCTTTTTTAATTCTTGAAATGTTAAGCAAAAATAACTAGTAGCTTGATAATTATTTGACAATCACTGAAAATGTGTTTGCTGGTCAGAAGCTTTCACATTAGTTGCAATGATAAATAAAATATATCACCAGGAATGGAAAATACTTTAAAAGAGCTATTTTAGATTATATTCTGCTCATTTTCCAGAATTCTTAGACTGGTAAACCAGTTTATTAACTGCACATCACTTTATACAGTCCAGCCTTTCAACATGCAGTGACAGCTGATACAACTCAGTGGTTGTTCACTTCCGTTTACTAACAACCAAGCAACAACTGTTCCTCTAGTTTTTTGTATATTTCTATATTTCTGTGTATTATTGCCTGCTAGGTTCTGTGCTACTTCCCTTTCAGTTTTTCAGAAATGTCAAAGTTTTCATTAACAGATTACATAGTTCAATGATCTTAAATGATATAAAGGACTTCATAATGAAAAATATAAGTCAATATGAATGCTTAAAATGAACAAACATACCCACTTTTTTTTTTTTTTTTAAATTTTCCAGAGTGTGTAGCAACTGGATTTTTATTTTTATCTTGAGGTTGTTACTGTCTATAAAATTACAGTAGTGACAGATCAGAAAGACTGGAGCTAAGATATTTTTCAACAATGCACTTGTTTCCTACTTCAGTCTTCTGAATGTTATTAGATAGAGCAGATCACCCTTACCTAAGCAGAGGAATAAAAATACTAACAACTGGTCAGTAACCCGCTCATCTATAAGAAGTTTGGTGGGCCTAAAGGCATGACTCATTGTGATAAAATATACGATGCAATAAGAAATTAGTTTTCTTAACATGAGTGAAAAATAAAATTTTAAGAATATTTAGGGAAAATAAAATCTTATTACTCCTATAAGTTAATCACAGTGGGGCAATCATAAGGAAATACATTATTTTCAGAGTCTCTTTGCCTAGATGGTTTAATTTCAGTCACCACAACCAACACAAAACTGTCTCTTATCCCTTTCCTCTGTTCTTCTACCTTAGTTATTGTTGTTACATCCTTTCAATCAGTCTAGCAAACCCTAGCTTCCGCGTTCTTCCAACTTTTATCAGTGCTGCCACTTTCTCAAACCAAGTGACTCTCTACCACCCTCTGGCTTGTTTCCTGTCCCCTGTAACCCTACCCTCCTCATTCACTCTGTTCTCAAGTATGAAATCATCTTCCCAGTTGCATGGAACTTTTTCCCAGACAAAAATGCTGTGCTTTTAAGGGAAAATGGCTTAACTTTCACTTTTTAAAGTGGCAGTGTACCTCCTGCCTTATACATTAATTTTCATATGTGCAATATATACTGTCTGACTACCCATCCATTTTGTATTTTTTCTTCGTCATTTAATAGTAAGTGGGGAAGTTAAGTTTTTAACAGGCCTGAATTTTGCAAAGGCTTGCAGCAACGTCCAAGTCAACAAAACTGCACTTCTAAAAGTATGTAAAGAGGTGGCTTCCCTGTCATAGGGATCAATTTACTGGAATTACTGTGCCTATCTTGGAGGAGGGATGGAAAATCTGAACAGAAAAGGATACATTGATTAAAAAAACTCACACACATACACGCACACACACACACAAAGAAGATGCAAGAAAGGAACAAACTGCTCCTCAGACACCTTCTTTGTGAAGCGTACAAAACAGATTGTTTGCCATTTCTGGTTGCTGCAAAAAGCGTTTAATAATTTATCATGCTACAACATATCTTGGGGTTTCTACCTCCCTGGGATGGCTAACAGCCAAATCCCTATCCCAGTCATACACTTGGAAGTATAACAGTGACTAATCTACTGTGTAATTCACGCAAAAACTGTCATTCTTTGTTTGTCTATTATGGTATAATTATGAACACAAAGACAAAGTTGTACGGTTTTTCTCATTCTTGTCTCAAAGACAGTACATGCTTAAGCAAACCAGAATTCAATGGACCATAAAGAATCAAAAATTTTGTGATTACATGTGCAAAACTTTTGTTTACTCTGGCTGGTGCAGAAAATCTTTGCTGCACCTCAAGATTCAGCTGCTTGCATGGCTGAAGGAGCTTCCCTTCTTTTAACCATCCACAGTTCCTCTGGAGAAATGATATAGGGATTTGAAGAATATCCATCCTACCAGACCTCATAGTAACTGAGCTTTCCACATTTACGATATCGGCTTTCAAACAACCACGTTCAGTAATTTGGTAGGTGAACAACTTATCTGTGTTGGCAGCCAAAATAAAAAAAAAAAAAGTTTAAGCAATTCTACTGCCTTGCAGTTCAGTCCTCAATAACTTTTCACAAAAAAAAGAGCACATAAATGTAGATTTCCATGAAAATCTTGTTATCTCACTCAAGCTTTCTTTTTGGCTCCCCATACTTAGGCCCTTATTTATAGTCAATTTCCTAAACTCTGAAAAGTTGATGTTCTATATTCTCAATTAATACTCTTGCAAAATATTGTCCAGATTTTATCTGTCAGCAACTGGTTAAAGAATTTTCAATTGCACTTATTCAACTCCTGTGTTATTATACAACACATTTAGTAATGCTGCCTGCAAATTATACATGTTGTTTTGCTTGAGATGTTACTATTAATTTCTACTATCTTGAGGCAAGACAGGCATGCCAAGTGGGTTGCTGCAAAAAGGAAAATAATAATGTAATTAATGTGGTTACATGAATAGCTGCACTATATAAATAAAGAGCTCTGGAAAAATTAGGCCAGGCACAAGGTAAAATCTAAAATACAGCCAAGACAAGATAAGTTGAAAAATACTTTGTAGAGATGCAGAGAAGCTTAATCATTTCAAATGGCAGAGTAACAGAAATGATGGAAAAGGTGCAGCTCTTTGTTTTATAAGCAAATCTATCACTAAATTCAGTTAAAGATTTAAAATAATATGAACTAGTTCTAAGCTTAACTGCCACAAGGCATTATCCCAATTGATATCTGAAGAGAAACTGGCAGTATCTGCAGACCACTACTGATATGATTAGCATATCAATAACTAAAATTGCTGGAGAGGTTAGTTGAATTATACAAATGCTACATGTTCCATTGTTGGTTCTGTTGTTACTCCAAGTAGGCTTAAAGAAGACAAAAGGAAGGAGTTGAACACAGGAAGAAAGCTATAGTTATACAAAGCAAACTCTATGTCTTACATAGAACGCACATCATATATACCAAAATCATTGCTGGTTTTACACACACCTATTCGGGCTTTCATTGTTCATAAAATAAACCTTTCTGGGTACATTCAGTTCATCATCTAGATGATACTCCATAATCCTTTGTAAGTCTCCAGAGGCAGCTGCTCAAGACATAGTGTACCCATATTTTGATATGTCTCTTTAAACTCCAGATCATATACTTCAGGCACTGAGATCATAATCGTGATGCTTTCCTATTTTCGAGTTTGTTTTTGACTCTACAATTGCAGAGATAACTTCTTCAGCTCACTGAATCTCAGCTGATTCCAAGAACAAATTCTGACTCATCACATACAGTGAATGGTTTGAACCTCAGCAGCAAAACTCCTCTTACTGGTCTATACTTTATTCACACACCCCGAACTGGCTAGTGATGCTCTACTATCAGTTAAGAACAATCTCATCTTAATCATGAGTTCTATACGTTTACATACATACATATACAGATACACATAACAATAGATACATTCACTAAACTTTATTCTGAAATATAAGAAAAAAAAATACATGATCCATCAGTGTTTAGAAAACCCCCATCACAATGAAAATACAAATTTGTCTTTATAATAATATCACCTTCTTCCAGAATTTAAAGTTACCTCACACACAATAATGAACAGTAAAAGTACAGGCTGTATAATGAAAAAATCAGCTTTTCAGGCTTACTTTTCTGGTGTCAAAGTGAGAAACAGGTAATACACAAGAAGAGAAAAAACAGGAGAGCACTAGACTGATAATTTCTCTTACAGTTTAATTTATTTTGAGAAAACATCTTACAGTCTAATGTAGAATTATAGAATATTGCTTTAAAAGACTGTAATACCAGATCCACTTTCAATCCTGTAAGCCGTACGCCAATTTGATATAAAATATTCAGAAGATGTGCTTGAATTAAGACAACTTGACATTCACTGTATCTAGCAGAAAGGACAAACACATTACAATAAAGTTAAGACTAAAGAGCAGGTCGTTGGGCAAGACCAGCAAAGCAGTACAGTTGAGGTAGCGAGAAATAAGGTCTACATCTGCTAGTTTAAGCTGTAGTGATTTCCAGACATTGTCTTTCAGTCAAATGAGAGACTACGTGATGTTTTCATAGGGACAATAAAAATCAGTGGACAGCTCAGTATCCAGCACTGGATAGCACACTGAGAATTGGTACCAAGTTATATTAACTGATGAGCTGCTACAAATAAAACATGTTGAACATCAAATGCTAAACTAAAGAAAGAAGAAAAAAAAGTCCCAAACTACAAAAGATGTAGTTTTTAATCTTCACCTCATACATGTTCTCAGGAATCATCATCTCCTATCATAAAAGGATTTCTGAGTCATGGTGAGGCAATAAACAGTAATTACTGGCAGTAATTACAAAACATTATTTTCTATTCCATTTAAACATATAGGCTGCCTACACAAGCCATCAAAAGCACCGCACCTGTCACAAATGAGATCCAGTATATTGATGATACTGTCAAGTCAGACTGGTTCCTAATGATTTAGCAGCTGGCATTTTGTTGTGAGGACGAGTGTTTTGTGTCCAAAAATTTGACTTTATTTTCACCAAATATATGCATAAAATGGATCTACCACAAACTGAATTAAACAACAAACAAGTTCCCAAAATAGGGGGAGGAAAAAAAAACATCAACTTATACCTAAGCTGAAATTGTGAATGAAAAATACAAAACTATGTAAGAACAGAAATGAAACCATTCACATACATGAAAAAAAAATTCGAAGTTTACAACTTCATTGAAAGTAAATATTTAAATTAAAAAATTAGTGGTATAGTACTCTATCCAAACTATTAAAGGAAAAAATAATCCTAGATGCTTTGAGTGGATTGTGTTGTATCTCAACAATAAATTACTATATACCTGTTCCGACCAGGAGCTGTAACAGTATAAACAGATGTTTTACTGGGGCATAAAAGACATAGGCAAGTTAAACCTCTATGTGTGTTTGACTGGGATAGATAAAAGGTAAACTTAGTCATCTTTCCATTAAATATTACTCATCACTAAATACTTCCTTAGATTTTTTAGATAACTAACATTATAAGGGTTGAACAAGGAAATATACCAACATGTTCCAGCTAAGCAAATAGCCCCCACTTTCTTTTAATTCTCTTTTCTCTCTCAAAACACTTCATTTTCTTATCACTTATGAATGGACTCTGAATTAAAAGATCTGTGCTTCATTTGTTTTATTATTCTACTGATTTGTTTGTTCTACAACTTCACACTTAAGATTCTAGTCAAAACAGTCATAAAACAAAACGTAGCATAGCGTAGCGTAACATAATGTAACAAACATAACCTCTTTCTCTAAATTTTGCACATTCAAGTTTACTAGTCATTGCTTGCATTCTTTGGGAGAAAGGTGTTCTATAAAGTATGGCCTATACCCAAAAATTGCTTTAATGAGAATTGCTTCAGTAATGCAATCACCCCATCCCCAGGTTGGATGGGGTTTTGAGCAACCTGGTCTAGCGGAAGGTGTTCCTGCCCATGGTAGGGGGGTTTGAACTAGATGATCTTTAAGGTCCCTTCCAACCCAAACTGTTCTATGATTCATTATTCTATTAATGATTGTGTAAGCTCTCTCCAGAACCTGATTATTAATGATTTTATCTTACTGCTTTACATACTTGCTAGCTTGAAGGTGTTGAAATACTTGCAGGCTTTCAATATGCTAGCAATACAGCATGTATATGTTTCATACTACATAATGAAAGTGTTTATCACACATCAGTAATTTATGAGAACACTGTGATAAATCCAGGTTCAGTAATCCGTTTGCTAGCAGGTTTCTGTTTATCCTAACAAAATTCTATGTTAACAAAGTATGCAGTCATGATACGCATGCCTTTTTAAGCTTTTAAGCTTTATTTTGCTCAGTAATGACAATAATTCACAAAATCACCTATGATAAAGATGACATTTTAGTGCCTTCATCTGAACTTCTTCAGTCACAAAGTTAAGACTTACACATATTTTTTCTACGTAAACCTATTATTTTCTTCTGGCTGCTGTAAATCAGCAGATTGTTAAAGAGCTGCTGACAGGACTTGTTTGACTTCTTAAAGCTGGGGCAAAATTATTTCCCTTAAACTCACACATTCTCTTTCATTCGTGGTAGTATCCTATATATTCACATTAGGAGTTTTACTTACATTTACTGACATTAGTGATGTGAACTCATAATACAAAACATTTGTGGAAAAATAATGACTTTTACAGACGAGTTAAAATGCAGAAGAATTTTAAGCCTTCTAGAACAATTCTTCTAGAAGGCTTAAAATACACCATTTAAAATTCAGAAAAAAAAAAGTGATCATTTAATTTTCATTCAAATGTGTAACTCTTTGGGAAAGAAACTACTTTGCAGCAGTAAATTTATTACTAATTTGAAACAGTGAATTTTGCGTTTGCAAAATAGCTTTCAAAATCACTGGATGGTATAAAAAAAATTAAAAGCATACACACATGTGCTTGCACATCCACAGACAACCTATACATAATTTTTCTGATGAACCTTAGAGATTTCTGTAAAGCTGGGTGTCACAAGGCAGATGGCATAGAGTTTCACTTCCTAAAAAACTCCTTTAATTTCCTCCCCAAATTGCTTTGTGATGGTTGTGACTACCAAAATCCACTCCGACTAGTAAGGGGTTTCCATATTAACATACCAGAGCAAAGCAACTTAATTCCTCAGCTTTAGGCAAAAAGGATAACGAAATCTTGAAAAAGTTGAATCAAAATTCATATGAATGTAACTACTGCACTGTCTGATTTTCTTTCAATGAATGTCTGGGTCTTCAAAAAATGAATTACAATGTCACAATTTATCTTGTTTGCTTTTTGGTTATGTTTGCCATTCCTGGGATTTCCATATCTGGTTCCCCTCTTACCATGGAACAGAAATGGTTAAAAACATTGCTTAAAAGGGTTTGTTGAACAGAGATTCTCAAGGCAGCTAATCACAGGGAACAGTTGCATAATTCCAGAAACAGAATTATATGCATCTTAGGTTCCATGTATCATATTAAGCAGTAAACTACTACATTTTATTTGCATGGCCTATTCATATCAATGAGGTTAATTTGATGCCATATAAGCACTAAAGTTTGTCAGGTACAGTTATTTCTTGTTTTGAAATTAAAACTATTTTTCTGTGCTTCACCTGGCCTATTCAAATATTGTCATGCATTAATTTGTAAAAAAAAAAAATAAATTAAAAATTCAAACCAAAGGATAGAGTTTATTTGATTTAAAAACCTTAATAAACAGCATGCTGCCCTTGCTTTGTATAGTCTTGGGCCTTCGCTTATTCCAAATATGATGAAAGATAATTATAAGCCCTTAGAAAACAAAAATTTACACCTAAATCTTAGAGAGGTACCTTTCTCTAAATGAAGGATATGGACAACTCTGCTTCTATAAGATTATTCTGATGTGTGCAGAATATTTGTATTATGTTTCTGCAGCAGGTATGAGCTTTAGTCCTCCAATGGTGAACTGACCAAAAGACATAAAAAGTCGCTTCCTTTATGTATTTTTTTATCTAACATGTAGGTGAATTCTTGTCACAGAAAATGTGACAATTTTCATTTTTAAAATGGAAATGAAAGGAGAATTTATTAAATTGCTATGAGCAGCTCAGATTCTGTTCAAGGTTATACTAAATCTTTAAATCCTCTAATGAATATAATCTCAAAAAAAAAAAAAGGGAAGAAATTCTACTGTTGACTTAGTACTTGTGTAAGAAAACATTAAATATCAGTAAGTTTCCACTCTTACAACTGAAGCTGAAATAGCTCTTTTGAACAGTGCAGCCTGAGCATCTGTATTTGGTATTGCAAAAGAGAAATTAACAGTATGGTGAGAGATAAAACATGAGAAAGGACAGAATGAGATTTACTGTCAGAAATTATTAGTGAGAAGAAGAGAAACAGTGATGTGGCATATCACATCTTTACTGACACCCAAACAGGCCTACCTGAGCATATAGCTAGACTAGCACTACTTCAAACTCAGATTTTCAGAAGAGGCAGGAAGAAAACGGTACATTCTGGATATTGTTAATGATTCAGTCTGACATATGCTGCTGCTATGATGTTAAAAAGGAATTTGTCATTGATATAGTTTATTCAGGAGTATTAATTCTGAATAAAATGCTAAACACACTGAGAACTAGCTGATCCTAGGGGAAGCAAGCAGCTCTTGAAACCCAAGGGCAGAAAAAGTTGTGCCAGACTTAGAACATAAATTGCGTAAAATGAATTAGAGCTTACGTCATAGGTTCAGAATAAGACAAACACATGAACAGAGGCATAATTATGTAAATTTGAGGATGCACAATCAATGGTTCCCCAAGATACTTGGTAAACAGATATTCTGACTAGTCTCAGGTCCCTTCTAAAGCTAGCATATTCACCAACTGGTTTTGTGCATAACTGACAGTCCAAACACAATTTTCCTTGGTTTTAATTTTAAATCTAATTCATACAACATTTCTCTTGGATGCAGCAGGATATCTACCATCCTTCTGGGGAAGGAATTTCAAATCTGTAGTTTGCAAAGACACTAAGCTGTCTAGATCAGCATGTGCCAAACGTCCATATGCCAAATAGCTTACAAAGTACTTGTACAAAAGGAATAGCTGAAGGATTTTTTGGCCTAGTGTTCTCCACATGTTTTAAATGGCCAAAACAGACAAACTCTTGCCATTGAACCTACAAAGTCGTTCTACCAGTTTCTACCATCACTCTGGAGAACGAGGAGAAAAGAGAATGATCAGAGTTGTTATAGTGAAAATGTGACATAACACATAATTCAGAATGTGTATAAACTACTTAGAAAACAAAACGCACCTACAATCCATGGTAGGAAAGAAGGATTAAGGCAGTAGATGAAAATGCAAAAAAAGACACATAATCAAGTGTGAAGACCTGAGGAATATGAGGAAGGAAATAAATAGAAATATATGGGTAAGAGTAATTCTGATTGCAGAAGAAAATAAGAATCAATGGAGCAAAAGGATTTGGAAATGAGAATATGTGGTAGGACACCTCGAGAAAATCAGAGGCAGAGTAGCACAATATTTTAGAGTCTTGCTACTGGTTTGACCATAGCGTTTTACGTTGTTATATAATTTGAAGTGATCCATCAGTAATAGTAAGGCAGTCATTGCTCCACCACATTAAGTGCCTAACAATTATAATTTTTGTCACTTCTTTAAAATGTTTATTTGTGCCACAAATTAAAGTGCAAACAGTTGGATGACTTTTTTGGATCTTTCACTAGCGTCTGTGTTCAGTCATTCTACACAAAATGAAACTTTTCTACAGAATTTCACCTATTTTAAGGCAGAATGTGTATTCCTGTGAATTTTACAGTCAGATTGCATGTAGTCAACAAACTGTTTCTGAATAAGCCAAAGACATTGTTAAACAAAATTGCATTTCAGTAGCCATTAGGCAGAAGCACAACACTATTCCTACCACTGTCGGCAACTCTTAGGTCAAAGAAGAAAAGAAAATATCTGTTGGAATCAGCCTGAAAACAAATTTATTCTGGCATAAAATGAGAGAAATGTGAAACTTGAAAGATAAATCATTATTCTAGAAAAGAAATTCTACACCTATCTACTCCTTATAAAATTAAATTTTGTGTACCAGCATTATCATGCCATGCGTTAGCATTACTTTACTGTTAAAAGGAGCAACTGGGCATGTTTGTGCATGGTCTCTCCTTTGTTTAGCTATATCAACACCACTTTAATTGTTTAAACTATTTACATAATCAGTTTTATCCTAGTTAGCTAACAACCGTGGATTAAAGAACAATTGTGAAAGCCTGATGTTCTACCAAGAACATTTCCAATGTATAGTATGCTTGACAAATGTTGTCATTCAACATAATGAGAAAGAACAAGTACCCAAGGATTTTAAGTGCTGACATTATTTGCAAGGATGCTAGCCAAATTCCTGACCACTGAATTACATTATGCTTATTTGCATTCCCTCTCCACTCCAGAACAGACACACTGTTCTTCATTTTATACCTTAAAAATATAATTCAACAGAATTGATAGTGCACAATAGCTGTTCTATTTCTAAAAGAAAAAGCAGTTGCATTTCAGTAACAGTCAAAAGGGTTCTAGTTACATTATACACATTCTTTAATAATGCCAGGCAAAATCTACAGTGAAAGAACATAAGACAAATGGTGTACAATTAATAAGCATTTATTGAATGATAAAGATGAAATACTGATGAGGCTTTGTGAGCATTCCAAACACTATTCAAAATATATCAGGACATTGTATAGTGAGTAATGTATCCATAAAACTATAAACTCACTTTTTATAACTGTCTGGAAAAGCCTGGTTTTATTAACTTGATTTGTATCTCATAGAAACAGTATGCCAAAGACTAAATTCAACTGTGCATGACAAAAATGAACCATGTGAACTTTACTTACTACTTATTTGCCTCTTAAAAAAAACCCCAAAACAACAAAACCCAAAACCAACAAAGAACAAGACACACACAAAACCCCCCAAACTAAAAACACACAAAACACAAACAAAACAAAAACAAACAACCAAGCAAGCAAACACAAACAAAAGAATGACTACAAGAAAAATATTCACATAACGTAAGTTCTGACAGTATTATGACACAGCTATGTGTGTGGATCTGGGTAATTATTGGGATTGACTGAAAACATCCTTTGCCAGTATGTTTTACATACAATTTCCCAAGGCACAGAAATAGTGAGTCAGAATTTCAAGGCTCTGTTCAAGCCATGTCACTAAGGCAATTTGTATCACCTTGATCCCCCTTGTTCCATCCCTAATGGAACTGCATTCCTCGATGAATCTTTAAACAATTGCAGTCTTTAATCTTCAGCTCTTTTTTATGCCTTGCCTACTGCCTTTCCCAGCTACTCCGAGCATCCCACTACAGGACTGCAGTCTGCATCCCAGAATCTCTAGCTTTCTGATGTGAAAAAAGGAAAGAAATCGGTAATAAAACCAAAATAATCTATTAAAGAGAGTGAGATGCTTAAAAATGGGTAATCAATTAAAAGGCATTCACAGTGGCCTCTTTAAAATAAAAATATCCCTAATTCCACATTTATTTGTTTTACACACTTACTTCAATCCGCATCTACATGCCAGTCTCTTATTATCCTGGAATTTTCTGTGTGCCTAAGACATGTATGTACTCATTACTTAGAGCTTTCTACTTCCTTTTATTTAGCTTATACGAATTTTCATTCTGTCAAGCAGTTTGGTTCTTTATTTCCATCACTTACACTTAGCTTGTACTGTTTTGATGTTTTCTATATAAAGAATTCCTTTGCTCTTGAAATAGTTTAGAAACACCATCTACCTTAAAGCCACAGAATTTATTCAAGGATTTTCAGTGGAAGTGAGTAGTTCTATAAAATTAAAAAACAAAACAAAACAAAGCAGCTGCTTTAGGAAGTCTTCTTACAAATTAAACCAAATACTTCAAATGTTATTCAATATTATATGCCACTATGTGGATAGTGACTCCTGACAAACACATCACACTGGAGACAATTATCATTTGAAGCTGAAAAATTCCTCAGACCTTGGCTTAAATACGGAAGTGCAACAACTGAACTAAATTAAATCACATTGCCTCAAGTACAACAAGTGAGTTATAGTTCTGTGCAATAGGTTAAACCATCTACTTCCTTACTTGCTAACAGTATTGGAAAATAATCAAAAAGTCAGCAATACTACTACATTTGTTCCTCATGTTGGAAGCATTTTGCCCTGTTTCTTCTTCATAGTGTCAAAACTTCTCTGCAATTCACTTCCTTTAAACTTGTCTAGAAATTTACTGAGATTTGAACCTACATAATAATCCATTTTGCAGTACAGAAAACAATGTACCCAGTTACAATACTTCCCTGCACACAGCATACCTGGTGCTGTTTAGACTGGAGAAGAAGAGAGGGGAGGAGGGGAGACATGGAAGGTGCTGGTCTCCTCTCTCAAATAACAAGCAATAGGATGAGAGGAAATGTCCTCAAGTTGTGCCAGGGGAGGTTTAGATTGGATACTAGGAAAAATTTCTTCATGCAAAGGGTTGCCAGGAACCAGTTGAGTCAACATCCCTGAAGGTGTTTAAAAGACACGCAGATATTGCACTTAGGGACTTGGTTTAGAGGCAGACTTAGCGCTGTTAGGTTAACGGTTGGACCTGATGATCTTAAAGGTCTTGTGCAAGCAAAATGATTCTATGATTCTGTACATTCTTATCAGTATTTGAGCACAGGCAACACACTTGCTTAAAATCTAAAGAAGACACTTAATTTAAAGAGTAGTAACTGCTGTTCTTGGATATATATTGTATGTAGCCACATTAGCATTGCCAAGTGTTTGTTCTACAGCTACTTACATGGGGGACTTTTTTTCACAGTACTTGTACAGCACACTCACACCTGGCATTCTTCATGCAGATAATAAAAAGAGCAGAATAAGCCACAGGAACCAGCTGTTGAGAGACACAACACCCTAACCGCAAAACAGGGAAGGAGAATAGAGATAGACAGTAAATGCACATATAAAATCCATCTATTATACAGCTATTGGAAGCAAGACAGCACTTGAACCATCAGTTCAGCCTGCAAGTTCGATTACTAATGTTGTTGTTTAAAAATAACAGAACTAGAGTGCTGAAACCAATAAGCAGAGAATGCAATTTCAAAATATACAAAGCATAATGAAGAGTAATATAATATATTCATATAAAGCCAGGTTAAGCTATGGAACTCCTTACAGAGACCACTGCCAATGTTAAACACATAGATTCAAAACCGCAGGTGTTCATGGAATCAAAAGTTAATTGTACTAGCTTCTGTGGATGCAGAAAGTCCTTCGCCACAACCAGTCATAACTGGGAGAATGTTCTGTAGGGCATTTTAGTGTACACGAACAGGTCATAGTATATGCTTTTCCCTGGTTTCTTCCCAAGAATATGTTATTGATCATTAGAAGCAGAAGACTGGACTAAACAAACATATGGTCTGAATCAACATAGCTGTTGTCTTGCGGCAACAGTGAAGACCGAGGTAGAAGTCGGGGTTCCAGAGCTGTGGTGTTCTAAATGTCATTACGGGCAATGGAACTGAGAGATGCAGCTAGAAAACAGCCGTGGAAACCTGTGGTGAGCACAAACCTCAAGGTAATGACTTTTTGTTTAGGGCTTAATCCTCTTCTGTCCTCAGCACAGACAGGAGGATCCAAAGGTAATGGAAGGAGAGTATTTCTGCAGGATGTATATAGTTGAAACTAAGTTTCAAAGATGATTTGATCGTGCTAGAGGGAATAAGTAACATTATGTTACATTATTGTTACATTATGTAACATTACATTGTTACATTAAGTAACAAATTAGAGCTGGGAAAGGTGGAAAAGAAGCCCTGTGAGAAGTGGAGACTATTTAGACTCATTGTAACTTTCCAGGAAAGAGACAAGACCTGCAAACATAAAAAACAAAAAAATCATACCTGACTATGTTTATAAACAATCTTAGCAACAAATTCCAGTACAAAAAAAGGAAACTCACGAACCTACACACTCTTTACTCTGTTATCAGTTTAGTGCTACTACTAAATACAATTTAAGAATTCAGGTGCTTCTCCATTTGACTTTCTTAATCTTGGTTGTATTAAGATGAAATAATTCCTCCTAATTAGCTCCCCCTTCCATTTAGTGTCTTGAACATTTAAATGTATTTTGATTGTCCTCTTGTGATAAAAAATTAAGTTTATTGATACTGCCCTTTTATACTTTATATGTACCACTATTATGTCCATGTTATTCAAAACTAACATCCACAAAAGCTTGATTGTGGCATAAGCTCTTCTTTTGTTCTTCATAAATGCAGTTTCTTTCAGAAGGGCAAAAGGAATTCAATGTAACAGATAATCCCTGGCACAATTTCTGTGCTCAACAGGTTACTGTTTGATGTCTTCCATTTCTTTGACCACTATAAAGACAACCTACAGACAATTCTCTCCTCTTTCAAAGCAAGTCCACAGGAAGAGATATTCAGTTTAAAATAGAGTTTTAGATGAAAAATTCAGATGCATTTCACAGCCCAGTATCAGTATCTAAAGCTACATTATCCAAATTACAGTGCTCTGTGTAAAATCAGTTTGGCATTTCCAGGACATTCTCACTGTCATTCCTATAAGACAAGTACAAAATTAGCAGAACACAGAATAAATAACCTTATTATTTAAAAATACTGGTGTTTTCATCAAGGGTACAACTGGGGCAACAGTTACCTTACTTGTTGTCTGCAAGTGTTTTCCTTCAAACATTCTCTGGACTCAGCTTTCACAGTGCAGAACACAGACATCTTTCCAAGTTCTTCAATTCAGGGAAAGAATGAAGTAAAAATTGATTACTACATCATTCCATCACTACTCAGAATTCTGTAAGGAAGCTATATTACTTTGTTAAGAGCTAAGACAGATGAAACAGCAACCCACTACTGAATTTAAATATCAGAGAAATTTCACATTTTTCTCACAATTCTACCTTATCTGAGTACGATTTTATTATGTCCATTTCAGCAGATAGAAAAAAACTATGATTTTTTAAACAAAATTAGGTGTCTAGAAATCCATTGAATATGATAATGAACTTGAAGGAATACATTCCATACAAAATTCTAAAATTACAAGTAGTACCTGCTTTTGGAAGTCAGAGGTGACATGGAAAGAAGCTCTGGTTTGCATCTTTTAAATCAACATAATCTTCTGTTAATGACTGCTTACAGCAACATTTAAGTATATGTAAACAGATACAGATTGATTTCTGGAGCTCAGGCAAAAATTCCATGATAATGCTAAAACAGATTTGTTCTTTGCACTCTGATATACCAGAAACACACTGACAGCAGATACTTCTACTGCAAATGTTGTAATAAAAAAACTCAAACAGACATAGGATTTTCTTCCCCTAAGGTATGGGTATTTTTATAACTTAAAATATGCACACACACAAAAAAGGAGGAATCTTTAAATGATAGAAATAGTAATTTGAACATCAGCCTTGAAAATACCTTCCCTCTTTTGAAGTTTCCCGTTACTTGAGTCATTCACATGCCATTAACTCTACAATGACCTTCTGAAGATATAAATGACACACTTACTCTTAAAACAACTCAGTAATTTATTTTGATTTAAAATACAGTCTTTGTAGAAACACAGGGATTTAACGTGAAGACTTTTAGTGGATCAGATTCTACAATATTAGAAGTTGTTTATGTCTACTGTTAATCATTGTCCCTTTCGTAAATCATGGTTAGTTTGTTGTCTGCCTGTCATTAACCACTAGATCCTCTTGTTTCTGTCTTTTCTAGATGAAATAATCCTTTAGGATTCTGTATCACACTTAAATGCACTTGAAAACTTAATTAAATCAACCATAAATCTTCTTCAGAAGAAGAAACTCGCCAATTTAAATTCCCATGGTGTACAGAAGTAGTCCTCTTCTCTGTGGTTCACATATTTGCAACACGCTTTTGAAAATGTGGGCACTGACCCTATGCATGATTATTTCAGCGTGATTCTAAAACAAAGATGACCTAATACCAACAAAAGGAGAGCAAAACCGAGTATCAGTGAGGCCCCTTTCAGACCAAGCTTGGATCCCCAGACTGTCTTACTACAGAGTCACACAAGCAGCCATACGGGTGCACAAATGCTTCTGAGTCTTCTCACACAAACACCGATGTTGAAAAACACCCTTATAAATGTCTATCACACATGCAAACTGGCAGAGCCTTTTCCGGCAGTTTTTGCACTCCTTCCGCCTATCATACGGTGCCAACGCGTCACTTTGTGCTGTTGTGTGAAGTGATTTGGGAAAATTACCCTGTATTAACTTATTCTCATTTATTTTCTTCCTGCCGGGTTGTTATTCAGCCTAAGAGCCCTCTGCTCTACACAACCTGCGCTACAACCAGAACAAATTCAGCAACGAGCCGCGTAAGGCCGTCGTGGAACGGGGAAGCGGTGATTTAAACACGCACTAAATAAGCTGGTAGACAGGCGGCCGCGCAGCCGTGGGGGCTGCGGCAGGCGGGGCGCGGGGGGGGCAGGGCTGCGCCGGCAGCCCCCGCGCCGCCACCCAGCGCTGACAGACCCCACAAAAAACTGCAGGGGGTCACCGAACGGGACGCCCATGGCCAGAAGGGCCCCGCCGCTCCCCGGCCGCGAGCTCCCTCGCGCCCGGCCGCCCCTCCTCAGCCCACGGCAGCCCCGCGCTCGCCGCTCAAGGCCGGGCGGTTGGGGCGAACCCACGCCCCGCAGCGCGCTCACCTTCCTCCGCGCGTCCCCGCCCCGGCCAAACGCGCGGCCCCACCCCACCTGCGGCGCATGCGCAGCCTCCGCGAGGAGCCACGCGCGCTCGTGGGTCTCGGCCGCGGCGGTGGGCGGGGAGGGGGAAACACCGCCCCAACTCCACTGCGCATGCGCCAGGCGCGGTCGTCTTGGCAACGGGACGCCGTGCCGGCAGGGAGTGAGGGCAGCCACCGCCGGCTGTCATGTCGGCGATTTTGTGCGAGTGGCTTAACCAGGAGGTGAAGCTCTCCCGGAGCGTGGGTGAGTGGGGGCCCCACTGCGTGCGGAGGGGGCTGGGCCTCGGGGCAGCAGGCTGGCCTGTCAGCGCGGGGCCCAGCCGCAGGGTCGGGCCGCAGGGTCGGGCCGCAGGGTCGGGCCCCGTCCCGCCGCGGGATGGCGGGGCCTCAAGGGTCGAGCTCCCCCTCAGCTATCCAGGGGTCCTCCCGTTTCCTCGCGTCCGGGTACAAAGCCTCCTCATTATTCTTCATGCTCAAGACAGTCATTTTCCTCAAGGCGCAAGTCCTCTCAGGAGGTATGAGGAGCTCAAGCTTCATCTGCTAACAAGGACTCTAGGGGATAAAAATATTTTAATATGTTTGCAAAGTCCTACTTTACTTTGAATGTTAAGTGTCATGATGGCTTTGGAGAAGCATTTGTTCTACCAGGAGGGAGCAACTTTCCATGGATGAGAAGCACATTAGATACAGGGTTTTTGGTTAGCATTTTTTTACAGGTAATTTAGTAATTATAATTTATAAATATTGCTGTGATCTTAATAACAATTACCACAATGCTTACTTTTTAACACTGCGAATGACAATTAAATGACTACCCGAAGTTTATGTTGCAAAATAGTTACACTGAAAGCTAATTCATTTGTGACTTGAAAACTAGTTACTGCTAGATTAATCTCCTAAAATTCCTTTGAATTATGTAATAAAGTTTGGACTTAGTTTTGTTGTTGTTGTTATTATTATTATTATTATTATTATTATTATTATTATTATTATTATTATTATTATTATTATTATTATTATTATTATTTAACCAACCAACCAAACAAACCTCCAGGTTCAGGGTCATTTTCGGAAGAATTTTCTACTGGCTACCTCCTAGGAGAACTCCTATACAAGTATGGTCTTCAGGATGACTTTAATCAATTTTCACAGAGCAGGTTAGTATGTATATGTAACGTGTCTCTTACAGAAGTTAGAGAAAATACTTATTTTTCAGTTAGAATTTGCTGATGCAGGGTGAGAAAGATATCTAGCACTTATCAAGATTTGCTATACTTATCAGTCACAAGCTACCTGTATTTGATGCACAGACTAGTTTTGTTTTTCCAGAGAGATTGATTGTACTGCTTCATGAAAATTATGCATTTTGATTGTAACTAAGATAGTTACAGTAGCAGGGTAGACCAAAAGCTCAACAAGCTCAAGGACGTCTCTACGATTGTAGATACTGACCCTGTCCCTATGAGATGTGTAGATACAGGAAGCCAGAGATGTGGTGTGACCATTACATCTTCACTAAAATGAAAATGGTGGAGATTCATTGTGAGGCTCTGAGGGAAACCCAGCCAGAAGATTATATGAGAATTCATAACTTAAAAGTAAGCTGGTTTAATATCCACAGTGAAGAAGAAAAACAAACAGGAGGTTAAAAAATCTTCTGCAGATCTACGAGTCTTGGTATGTTCATGAGGCAGTTCTTGGGGTTCCTTGGCTCCATTTTGGCAAAACATAAAACTTGGTGCACATGTATCTCAAGCATGCTAGTGCGTACATGGTCTTCCTGTTTCTTCTGAACTTCTTTTTTATCTTCTTTATGCTTCTTATTTTTAACACTCTTTCTTACCCAAGTCTCACCAACTTGTAGGAGAGCAGCTTGAGCACAGCCAACAAACACACAGACAACTTGCACAGCAGTTTTTAGGCTCTCCTTCTAGGACTTCAAGATCTTTCAGGAATCTCTGGGGTCTTTGGAGAACTCCTGGTGACTCTTCAAGGAATTTTAGGGTGCCTGCTGTTGCTGGGAAAGAATATCTTCAGGAAGCTGTAACTTCTAGTAAGCTCTAGCAGCTTCTAACAAGTGCTGTCAACTCTTCCTGATAAAAGTGTGCTTTAAGCTCTTGTCTCCAGCTGACTTCCTATTAGGGAGGTGCAATTTGTGAAGACACACTTCAGCAGGTGCAAGGAGAGTTTACAAAACTCTGCCGAGACTGTGCATTCATTTTTAGCAAAGGTGATGTATGACAGGATGTGATCCCAAATACTCACAGGAGCAACTAGTCAGAATGTCGGAGGCCTCAACTCAGATAGCTTTGTAGACAAAGGAGGCAATTCTCCATGTCTCAGGCTGTAGGAAATGCCTAGAGTTTTTACTGAGCCTTGGGCAGGGGAGGGTGATTGCTTTGTCTGCAGCGATGTGTGCTCGTGGAGGATCTGTGTCACCAAGTAAAGCTGCTCCAGAAGGAGGTCAGTAGACTTTGAACATGAACCCACAGCTGTACTGAGGAGATGCAGGCAGAATCTGTGCATGTTGGGCTGGGAAAAGGAAATGACTGACAGCTTGGGACTTCTGGCAAGAAAAGGAAGGTTCCTGTTCCACCTGCTGATCCACAGCTGCATGAGATTCTTTGCCTTGGTAGCAGATGAAGGGCTGCTGCCTCCGTGCAACAAAGCATCTAAGCTGGCTAAGTCTGAACCTGACAGGAGCAACAGGAATAAAAGGTGAGTTATAGTAGTGGGACACTTTCTCCTGCAGAAGGTAGAGGCCCCTAACTGCTGACCTCACATGCTAGTTAGGGTGGTCTGCTGCTTTCTGGAGGCTCAGGTCCAAGTCTGCGGAGGCTTCTCCAGTGCTTGCAATATTACCCCTGCTGCTCTTCTACATGGGCACCAAGGATACTTCCAGAGAGACCTGGAGCATATCAAGTGTAGCTGTGTGGGTCTGGAGACAAAAGTCAAAGGCATGGGAGCTCAAGGAATATTTTCGTCAATTCTGCTAATGAAGTGGAAGATCTCAAGGAGTGAAAAGGTTCTACAGGTCAACAAGCGGTTGTGCAGCAGCTGTACAGAAGGAATGTATTTTTTGTAATTGTGGGATCTGCTGTGAAGTTGGAGGACTGATAGGAGGAGATGAGATCTACCTGACCAAGCTGGGCAAAAGCATCTTTGCCAATGGGCTGGCTAACGTGGTGAGGATAGCTTTATACTAGGAATGAGGAAATAGTGACTCTCAAATAGGCGAGGAAGTGATGGCCTAGACTGGCAAGCAAGAGGTTGAAGGTGATGTGAATAAGAGGGGCAAAACACTGCAGAAGGCTGCCCCCCACCTCGAAACTTATGTATGCAATTAATGAAGTGCTGAAAAGACAGCATTGTGGGAGAAGCACTCACACTTTTTCTGGCAAATCAACACAACTGGCTGCCTCTCTGAAGTGCCTGTCCATAGAGAACAAACAGGAGGAACTGGAGGCCTCTCTGCAGCAGGACTACAGTATCATTGGTGTTACAGAGAGGTGCTGGGATAGCTCACGCAGCTGGAGTGCTGCCGTGGCTGGACTTTTAGGCTCCTTAGGAAGGGCAGGCCAGGGAGATGAGGAGAAGGATTTGCCCTTTACTTGAGAGAGCAGAGAAAATACACGGATCTCTGCCTTAGGATGGATCATGAACCAGTTAAGATTTTATGGGTTAGGATTAGAAGAAAGACCAAACTGCGTGATACAGTGGTGACTGTTTGCCACAGACTACCTAAGGTTTTCTTGAGACAACTGGCAGAATTCTCATTTTCACAGATCGTAGTCTAAATGGGAAACATTAATCAGCTTGGTATCTGCTGGAACAGTGACACTGTCAGGTGCAAGCAATCCCAGTTACTGGAGTGCATTGATGATAACTTCCTGAGACACATGACTGAGCAGGTGAAGAGGGGAGATGTTCTACTAGCCTAGTATGTACAGATAAGGAAGGTTGAGGGCAGCATTGACTGCAGTTACCATGAGATGGAAGAGTTCACGATCTTGAGAAGAGTGAACAAGCTAAATAGCAGCATTACAACCCTACACTTCAGGAGAGCAAACTTTGGTTTGTTCAAGGGTTTGCTTAGAAGAATCCTAAGAAGAATCCTAATTAAAATGGTCCTGGAGAGAAGAAGGGTCCAGGACAGGGGACGGATATTTTATCTTTTTTTTTTTCCCCAAGGATCGCCTCCTCCAAGCTCAAGATTGGTCCATCTCAATGAATAAGGCACTACTGAGAAAACTAAAATGTTAAAAGAAAGCATACAAGATGTGGAAACATGGTCAGAAGACCCAAGCAGAACTCAGACACACTGCCTGAACGTGCAGGGATGGCTTTAGGAAAGCCAGTACCCATTAGGAATCAAAACTGGATGAGGGACATGGAAGGCAACCTGAAGGTGTTTTATAGGTATCTCCACAGCAAAAGGAAGGCTAGATAAAACATGAGCCTACTGCTGACTGGAGCACAGGACCCACTGAAAATAAAAATGCAGAAGGCTGAGAAACTGAATGCTTTCTCTGTCTTGATCTCTGTTGGTAAAACTCACACTCAGGAATACAAAGCCTCTGAGACTAGCAGGATAGTCTTCATCAAGAAAGACTTACTCTTGGTGCAGGAGGATCAGCTTAAGGAACAATTATTAAAAAATAAACTGGAAATACTCAAGTCCATGGGACCTGATGGCATTTACCCACTCATGCTGAGGGAACTGGCCCATATCATTGCAAAGCCACTCTCAAAAATCTTTAAAAGGTCATGGTGACTGTGGGAGATTCCCTAGGCCTCAAAGAATGCAACAGTCTCTCTTGACTTCAAGGAAAGCAAGAAGGAGGAACAGGGGATGTACAAGCCCTTCAGCCTCATCTCAGTCCCTGAAAACTGATGGAGCAAATAAGCATGGAAAACATGTCAAGCATATTAAGGGCAAGAAGATGATTGGAAGTTGTCAGCAGAGGGGAAATAAAGGGGAAATCATGCCTGACTAGACTCACAGCCTTCTACAATGAGGTGACTGCCTAAGTGTTTGAGAGAAGATTGGTGTATTCTGTTTATGCAGATTTTTGACACTGTTTTCTTAACATCCTCACAGACAAACTGAAGAAGTACAGACTAGTTTAAGTAAGAATGGTGTGGACTGAAACCTTACTGAACTGCCACGCTCAAGGTGTTGTAATCAGCAGTGTGAAGTGCAGCTGAGGGCCACTGCTGAGTGGTGTAGCCCAACGGCTAATTCTGAGACAAATGCTGTTTAACATCTTGATTAATGATCTGCCTCATGAGACATTCTGCACCCCTCAGCAAGTCTGCAGACAGTACAAAACTGGAAGTAATGTTTGATACACAGATGGTTGTGCTGCCATTCAGAGGGACCTTGATGGGCTGAAGAAAAAGGCTGACAGGAATCTCATGAAGTTTAGCAAAGGGAAATGCAAAGTTCTTCGTCTTGGGAGGAAAACCCCTTACCTGACTACCAGCTGGAGGCCAATTGTCTTTAAAGCATCTTTGCAGAGAGAAGCTTGGAGAAATTGGAGGAGAAAAGTTGACCATGAGCCAACAATATGCCCTTGCAACAAAGAAGGCCAGTAGCATCTTGGACTATATTAAGAAGATATGGCCCCACAGCACCCCCATATCTGGGGTGCTGTGTCCATGTCAGGACTCCCCACTGCAAGAAAGGCATGGAAATGTTGGAGCAAGTCCAGAGAAAGGCCCTGATGAATATTAGTGTCTTGGAATATCTAGTACATGAGAGGGAGGAGGACTATGTGTGATATTCTTTACCATGGTACTCCATGACTTCATAATCTGATGTTTTCACCTTTCTTCATTATTTCCTTTTCTAATTATTAGTGACATCGGTCTTTTGACAACTATTGAGAATTGAGGTTTTCTTAACTCCAAGATTTTTCTCCTGCACATTAAAAGCAATTATTACTGTGTATTAGTCTGTATTGTATTGTTCTGGAATCCTTCATGAAGCTGTGCCTGCCTAATCTTATCTAATACTTATAAATGAATGCTCTTGAAATTTGCAGTGTGCTGTTAAGGAAAACACTATTAATCATAGATCGTTTAGTTAGCCGATGCCACTTTAATGTATTTTAACACAGCCCAAGGCAAAACAGTACCTATTGGGGTGATGGTGGGAGAAACGTAGATTCCTCTTTTAGGATGGATAACTCTAATCCAGGAGGCACTAACAGAAAAGAACGTGGGGCCATTGTGGCTAACTAGTCAAGGCCTACTTAGCTATATTAGCTGCTTATGTTACACAGTTCTTGGACATGTAAGCAAGGTAATAACTGATAAAGTGATACTATTTTAAAAGGAATACTACTGGAAAACTTATTGTAGTTTGGCTGTCCATATTTGAAAAATGATATGTTGAAGTTTTCCCTGAATTCTTACAATGATCTTGAAATAAGATTTACAACATTTTTGGATTATGAGTCGGCTTTAAAAAATTCAATCTGATTTTAATACAGAATAAAATATTAAGAGGTGATATATCAACACTGTTTCTCAATGAATGTGAGGTGATTTCTGACAATAGGGCTTACCTTGATCTTGAATCAATGGCAGAAAAACGTTCAATAATTGCAAGCTGCAGTTATATAATTGTGTAATAGGTAAGGCAGGGGGTATTATGGTGCAAATAATGAGCTCCTGGACTGTTTCATCTTGGAATAAAGTAAATACTGTGGTGCCAGAAGGTCTTAAGGCAAAACTGGGCATTTTTGTAGAATTGTGCTGTAGCTTGGCTGATCTTGAAAGCTTATTGGTTCATGTGGAGGAACCGTTGTGAGCTCAAGTGACAGAGCAGTACAGAAAGCATGATGTTCTGAGACCGCCTGAAGTTATGGATTTGTTGGTTGAAATTTGATGTGCTAATTGTGATACATTGACAATTTATTGTTATTGGATTTTGGCTTGTAAATCTGCTGATCTTGAGTCCTTCCACAGGAGAATCTGCATACCAGAGAGACATTAAACTGCAATCCGTTATCTCAGTTTTGAATGTAAACTTTACTTATTAAGACCGTAGCCTTTGTTTTCAACACTACCCCAAGTTGTGTGTCTATTTTTATTGGCAAATAAATATGACAAGGTGTTTTGAGGGTTAATAGACTATATAGATTACTTTCTAAATATAATTTCCTGTATTTTTCTGGTTAGAGCTCAAGTGGATTGATGTAGTTAATACAGAAACTTCATTCTAATTCTTTATACTTTCTGTGGATGGTATACAATTAGCTGTAATTGGGAGTAACCTTCTGCTGTCAGATATACTTTGTGTGTGTATGTATTAGGATTTATATATGCCAATGTCATCTCTACTTTTTCCAACAGTTATGCCTAGTAGACCAACCCAGTTACATGTACTGTGGTATAAAAGTAAGCCAAAGTGTGTATCACATTACTTTAAGGAGGTCCTCCCTCTTTGTATTTTCCCTCTCCTATATTGGTATGAGATAAATGTCATGAACATGCTCAATGTAGCAAGTAGGAATTGAAAATAAGTTTATGTCCTGATGTTTTGTCGTTGTTTTTTTTTAATCATATAGGGTTGCAAATGCAAAACTTAACAATTTTACTCGCCTGGAGCCCACGCTTCGCCTCCTTGGTGTACAGTTTAATGAGAATGTTGCCCAAGACATAATGACAGGACGGCATGGGGCTGCCACAAAGCTTTTATATGAATTGTACATTGCTTTAGGAAAAAAGCAAAAGGCAAAACTCACTGGAGTAGCCATAGAAGCAATGAGACCTGCAGCAACTACAAAGCTTAAGTCTATTGAAAGTGTTTTGTATCGAGAGGTAAATAACTACACCTGTTTTGTAAAAATATATAGGAAAAAGGGTAGCTTACTTACGTGTGCATCTCAAGCATGTTGCATGCTCCCCGTTCCCACTTTTTAAGTCTCTTGTTAAAAAAACAATAGTTTTATGGAAAATAAGTGGCCCTGTGCTTTGTCTTGTACATAGACAATGGAATTACATTGTTTTTCTGTGACTCATGAGGATAATGATCATCTCTGGTTAGTGTTCCTTTGTTTTGGCTCCTTCTATGTTACCTCCTCTCTTTTGAATCTTTTTCATAGGCTTAAAATACGTACAGAAACAAGGCTAGTAGTTGTTCAGGAGCTGCCATGTTACTCATTGGAGTAGTACAGAATGCAGACTGCATTGCAGTCTAGGTAACAACTTCGACTAATTTCTTCTCCAGGAAAGTTATTTATAAATGTGTTGAGCTTCGTGCCACAGTGGTTTGATCCCTTCTGTTGCATGTCTCTCCATATATTTATACAACATTTCAGACTCCAATAACCATATGCTAAATGATATGAAGAGGGAAAAACAAAGGGGAAGGAAGAGTATCTAAAAGGAAGTCAGTGTCAATGTAGTAGATTCTGTTAAGGATGTTCTTGTCTTCAACAGTAATGTTCAATGTGCAGATTGCAATTTATTATCAGGATGAGCAATCTTAAAGAAGCTACATAGCATGAATCAAATTCAGCTAGGTGAAATTTCACTTTTTCTGGCATAATTCCTGAAAAATAGTCTTCAGGCAGAAATTTTATTAACAAGTGCAAGTTAAAAAAGGACAGTTGGAAAATCACTAACATATGGATAGCATAAAGAAGATAAAGCAACTGAAAGTACCTCCTGTCAATAGATTCAAAATGACACCTGAATCATAGAATAGTTGAAGTGGAAGGAGCCTCTAGAGGTCACTTAATCCATCCCTCTGCTCTAAGCAAAGTCAGCTAGAGCAAGTTGCTAGGACCTTGTTCAGCTGGGTTTTGAATATCTCCAAAGATGAAGACTTCACAGCCTGTGTGGGCAAATTATCATCCTCTAAATAATATTCTTTTTTGTTATGTTTGAATTGAATTTCCTGTATTTCAATTTGAATAGAATATTTCAGTTGGCGTGGGCTACATTGATCACCTAGTCAGACAGCCTGACCACTTCAGGGCTGACCAGAAGTTACAGCAGGTTGTTAAGGGCCTTTTCCAAATGCCCCTTAAGCACTGACAGGCTTGGGGCATCAACCACCTCTCCAGGAAGCCTGTTCCGGTGTTTGACCACCCCCTTGGTAAAGAAATGCTGTCTCATGTCCAATCTGAACCTCCCTTATCTAGCTTTGAATGTTTCCCACGTGTCCTGTCACTGAGTCCCAGGGAGAAGAGCTCAGCACCTCCCTCTCCACTTGCCCTCCTCAGCAAGCTGCAGAGAGCAACAGAGTCACCCCTCAGCCTCCTTTCTTTCCAACCTAGACAAAGATTTTCAAGTTCAATCTATGTTCTTTTCAAAGGACCTAGTCCTGTTTTCCTGGAAAATGATCCACCATATTTAGGTGTTGTTGTGTACACATTAACACAGGAAAATGCAGTTTGAAATGATTATTGCAAAGTTATCATATTTAAATATGTTTCTTAGTGTTTCTGACTTCATTATTTGGCATTTAATTCTAGCGTTTGAAAAATTTAGTGCCACGTCAGACTGATTTGCAACTACAGCAGATTTCAGATCATTTTGAAATAAAATCTAAGCCAGTAGCAGATGAAATAGCTCGTATACATATTGCAGAACAACAGAAATTTCAGAAGATCCAAGAGGAACAAATAGCCCAAGACACAGAAAAGGTGACTACTTACTATTTATAGATTTCTGAAAAAATATTTTCTTAAGGTCTTGTACATAATCATTTAGTTAAAGCTCCTGTGAATGCTTGTTAATTCTATGCTATGCACTCAAGTTTATACAAAATCAAAGAAAAGGAGTATGCATGGCAGACAGTAATATGGAAAGCCAGTGTACTGTTATAAGACCCTTAAGAATATTAATATTTAAAAATCATTTAATATTAAAGTAAGAGTATTTGCATATTGTCATGTGTGGAAAATATTTATCGATTTGAAGACAAAGTGTAAGTTTCACAACTTTATGTATTCAAGGTGTCCTTGTAAAAGAGGTTTGTGACAGTCTTCATTTGTGAAGAAAAGATGAAGCATTGTTCAAAAGCAGGAAAAAGACAGAGGGAAGGGGACCTATAGTGAGTGTGGCTTCAGAACATTTTGTAGCCCTGTGTAGCTGTTCTGATGTAACAAAGAAGAGAAACTGATTTCTTCAGATGTGGGAACACTTACCCAAAGTACAGTCTGTAGTCTATATAGAGGAACTGTCCACCTATCCAAGGGGTGTTGAACCACAATGAAAATGAAGTAGTCTAGTTTGAGATGCATTTTGTATGTTTTATCAAGGGAAGAGAGTCTTGCTGTGGTTATTTAGCTATTCTATTGCCACTGCATGAATAAGAATAAAAAAGGATCCCTTCACCTATCTAGAAAAGAAAATAAAAGCAGTATGCAAAATATTTTCAAAATAAATTAAAAGAAAAATTTTAACATCTTATTTGATATATTACATATTTATTTTTAACTTTCTTTGACTCTTTGTAAAAAAAAATGTTTTTTTTTTTTTGTAAAAAAAAATGATTTTTTCCATGCAATTCCACCTTTAATTGCATGCATCTGTCGTACACTTTAACTAGTGTAATTTAAATGACTTACTTCTTGATCATCTCAGACTCATCATTCAGCAGTCATATTACCTAATGGTATTCTTAGTTTGTGTACCAGGAGTTTGGTATTCTCAGTTTCTGTGCCGAATCCCAACCTGAAAATACAAGCCCTTAAATGCCTATTAGGCACTGAACATAAACTGGTTTTCATTTTGGATGTGCTTCTATTGCATCATGCTATTTGTTAATGCAGACGTGGCATATATAGATATATCATTTTCTGATAATTGTACATAAAAAATATATCTTCATCCTCAAATGTTGAGAACATATACTAGCATAGTACTAAGCTGTCAAATTATTCAGAATGTAGAATGATACTTTAATCTTAAACACATTTTAAAACATCTATTTCTTGATATAAAATGGTAATTCATGAGCACAGTGTCTGAGAATATTCTTAAGATAACATTTGACTGTGGATAGAAGATAATTTTTTGCTTTCATGGTATTTTAGCGATCCACTTTAAAAACAGATAAGTCATGTGCTCAAGCATGGATCCTGATGTGATTTTCTTCCTAGAAGGTTTTTTCGTTATGACTCAACTACGTTTACTTCATAGATACATAGGTAGTATATTAGAGCTATATGATGTATTTTGTTTCAACTCAAGTATCTGAACACATGATGTTGAATATTCAGCATAACATAGGAAGAAGGAGACAAAATGAAATAATGGCTAAGATTCAAGCAGCCGTTATACAGGTTCCAAAGCCACCACCAAAGTGCATTGTAAAAGCTATTGAAGCCAAAGCATTCTTAAAGAAGAAAAGAGAAGCAGAGGTAATTATCACTCATTTTCTTTTAACGTTAAAATCTATGAACTTGTAAAACATATGATATTCTAGGAGCACTTACACTACAAATACTGTACTTGTAACTTCAAAAGTGGCTGATGATATGACATAGTAGACTCAACCAGTGAAAGTTGGGTTAAATATGGATATTATTACGATTCTGCATTTCTTACTTAGCAAAAATTTGTTTTGATGTGAAAGTTCTTATTGAATAAATACCATAGATAGGTACAAATTTAATTGCTGTCAGTATTTTAACTTTTAGTCTACTGAGTAGAATATGCAAAATAAAAGCACTCCTGTTTCCTTCTCATTTGTGCATGTTGAAGTCTTGCACCATAATGTATGAACTCTTCTATAATACACTATAAAAATCTTTGCTCTATCAAAAGTGTTAGTAACAGTTAAAATTGACAACAGTCTCAGATCAAATCTAGAGATGATGACAATGCAGCAATTGAAAAACCAGTCTGTATTTTCTAGTCCTGAAGAGTACTTGGATTGTAATCTGGCAGTTGTGGATCATATTGTCATCAAGAGTCCAAATATTACCAGTTTTTTCAACTGCACAACCATGGCAGATACATTTAAATGTAGAGTGATGTAGAATGTAGGAACATAGTGGCTTGAGTAACTACCAGGAGTAAATTCAAGCTGCTAAATCTAAAGCAGATCATTGCCCAGAATATCTTGTTTCAAATTCTTGAATGGTGAGGTGCAAGAGTCCTATGTAAAATCAGAATTATTCTGTAAAATGAACAGCTGCAGAAACTCATGATTTTCTATCTGGTGGAAAATCAGCTGAGAAAAGGAGGGAGGGAAGGAAACAAAAGGTAAATGAAGGAAATAGTTTTGCCTTTTTTTTCTTGATCTAGCTAATTCTTAATACATTTTTCAGTGTAAACATTTCTGTTATACTTATGGCATAAATATAATTCCCTAATACTCTGATGAACCTTCGTTATGATGCTTTGTGAAAAGAAAAGAAACATTACATTTTATGTTATTCCTTCAGGACACTTACAAGGAGATTAAAAAATTTGAGAATTCTATGGCAGGAAATGCCTTTGCGGTACACAACCAAGTCACTGACAGGTAATATTTGGATATTAGATTGTGAAGCCTAGACAGGATCCTACCTCAAGTGTCTACTATCTATGTAGATAGCTACTTGAAGAAAATATAATTGCTTGTTTAGCTTAAACTGTGATTTTCCTTTGAGTGATTGTCCCTCTAGCACTGCAAATATTCCAACATGAGCACTGTTACAGTGTTTTTACCTTACCTATAGTTGTAGTAGGGGTGGCTCAAGCTTCTTTCTCTCCTTTTTGCCATATATGCAGCAAAAAGGGCACAGTGTGCATCTCTCCTCTGTTCATTTCAGTCATGGAGTCTTTACAGACAGAATGGTTGTGGATGTGCATACACAATAACACATCTCAATGAAAATAAAGAGAAGTAGCCTTTTTCCTTAGAGCTATGTTATCTGTAGGTTGATTTATTTCTGAATAATTTTAAGTAATAGCCATTCTGTCCCTTCTAGTGATATATGTACCATATTCAGAAGAGGTGGTAATCACACATCACTGGTAATCTCTGTGGATACTTCTGTGTGTAAATAACCTGTGATGAATAACTCTGCAAAAGTGCACTAGAGTGTATGGCTATATTGAAGAATAACCCATCTTTCTTTGATATTCTGTGGGCCATCTTAATTTCCTGTTTCTGCAGAATTTGGCTTCATATTAGCAAATGAACTAATGGACAGCTGGCTCAAGTCAGTACTGGACCTCTCCTCTAGGCTTAGTGGTGATTGTGAGGCACAAGGGCATCAAGAAGTAGCCACAATGCCTATGAAGAGTGCTGATTAAAATAATTCTCTTGTGCATTTGTTAGTCTTGCACATAATTGTATAGCAATCTCTATGAAAACACCTGTAAGAACTATAATTTCTATAAAGTCAGCGATCTTCTGCTTAATCTTTTCAATCAGTGATATACAAGAATTATTGCAAGCAACAACCCTTGAAAGTACAGCACAGACAGCAACTGAGCTGTTAAATATTTATTCAGATGATGAATATATACGAAAAATTCAAAAACGTTTGGAGGAAGATACTTTTGCTAGAGAACAACGAGAAAAGAGACGACGAAGAATGCTAATGGAGCAGTTAATAGCACATGAAGCACAAGAGGTGAGAAAATGTATGCTGAAATATATAATCCATGCACAATTAGTAATTTAAAAATTTGCTTACAAATGTAAAAGAACAGTATTTATGGAGGGTTAAATAAAATTTGGGAGTTATATACACTTATTTCTAAAAATAACTTTTATACCAACTGTTGTCTTTCCTTGATAAAAATGAAAGGCTGTCCATTCTTTTTTGCCACTTGTGTCTCATACTTCATTTAAATCATAAAAGATCAGTTGAAGGCAGCAGAGCTAAGATTATTAAAAAGCAGTTCAAGACTTGCCTTCTATTTTCTACAACCACTACACCCCACCCAAGTTGAAGTTTAAACTATCAAAATGTGTTCTAGTTTTGAAGAAGGTACTAATTAAGAAGGAACGAACATGGCATTCCTCATTTGAAATCTGTATTTACAAATATGTAATCTGAAGTTTTATATCTGGACTGGATTAATTCTGAAATGGTTGTGCTGTGTGATGCAAAGAAGCATAAGACTTATTTTGCAAATCAGAGCTTTGATTTTTGATATGTAATGGCAGATGTGTCTTGGGAGGATGTCTATGTTGTGTCCAAGAAGAGACGTTGCAGGTTATTCCATTTGAATCCTGTCCTGTAAAGCATCTTTTTAGTAATAATTGTGTCAAACAGAACCTTGTAGCTTACTGGGTTTCTGTGATTTCTAGTTATCTTTTCATTTAGTATTGCACTATGAGCCATCACCTTAGATCAGGTGTTGAATCCCAGCATATCTGAGCCTGTCTCCACTGCTGTTGTGTAAGAATAGCACTTAAGATGTGTGGCACCTCTGAAAAGGAAAATTATGAAATTATCTATATACATACACATGTATAATTTTATGCATTGGCATGTAATGTCTGGAGATGTCTTTGAAGTTGTTAAAGAAAAATTAAGTTTGTCAGGGTAGGGATCTAGAAATCAGACTTCTCAATATCTACCCCAGACATACATTCTATGAAAAACTAAGAATATCTGTAGTGTCTTAGACCAACAGTCCATGTATCCATGTAAACTGTCTCTGAGCTCTCACTCAAAGAGATTCTGTGTAAAGTTCTTGTTGATATGCATAGGCCATGAAGAAGTTTTGCAACCCAGTTGTCTGAAATCACTGTAATACAAAAACATGTTCATAACCTGCTATCAGCTGGTGTAACCCCAGCAGCCTGGACTAGTGCTTCCAATAGCCATAGCTACTAGCTGATGGCCATGTGGCCAGCAGCAATCACTGGGGCATTTGGTGGATATGTCAGCTCTAAGCCATCCAATGCCGTCAAGGAGATCAAGCAGCCAGTCGACCTGCAGTTGTAGTAGAAGACTTGCCAGTTTGAAGATGTTGCAATGTACTGCCAATCAGACTGGCTCCAATCAGACACCAAAGCAAGGCAAAAGTTACAGTAGTTTTCCTAACTTCCCAGGAAGAAAAATCGGCATTGATATAGCAAGAAGAGAAGTCACATACTGTGGCAATTAGAAGGAAAGACAAGTAAGCAGTTGACTGGAACAGTAGTCTGACTAAATCAAGGAATCTATTTAGTGCTAATTTGGTTCTAACTTAGCAGAGGAGGAGGTGATCAGTTGGAATTCTGTGAGATTTTGGAAATTAAATGTTGCTTGGCTTAGAGAAGTTTTAAGCAAATTGAGGTTAAAACATATATATATATATATACACACACACATAATATAAAGTAGTTGAAAATTGCTTTCTCCCTCCTTTATTGAACCAAAAATTATTTTTTGGCTGAAATTGTAGCTTTCTTATGGACGTTAGGGTCATATTTTCACCTATGCTGCATAAACTTGAACACACAGCATGGGATCATTCAGAGTTAAATGAACTTAATCTCTTCAGAGTGCTTTATTGTGTTCCATGTCCATATATATAAACCTCTGTTAAAATAATCTTGTTCCAGTTTTTCAGTTTTGGCACATTACAAGTGGAACACACGGTGATACCAGTCAGATTTTCATAGACAGGAGTTCAAAGTGTTTGACGGTAACATGACTTCATCCCAATTAAATCTTTATCTCCACCATTTCAACAACTTTTTTCTTTTCTAAGTACTTGTTATTTTTAAATGCTATATTCAGATTTTATCTCTCTGAATTTATAAAGTTAGCAGGGAGAAGTTACAGTCAGCAATAAATTTAGAAGATGAAAATGGGAGGGGAAATGAATTTTTACCACGAAATAGGTTTAGGTCATAAAACTTATGACTACACAAAAGAACAGAATTGTTTCATTTGTATTTAAATTAAATAAGGAAATAGAAAAATTAAAATGTGATATCGTAATTATGTATGAATAAATGAAACATAAGCACATTAATGCTTGGCCACTGGATGCCACTGTTGTCTCAAGTAGGTAAACTGATTAAAAGTATATATGTATTATGCTTTCTCAGTAGTAATTTTTCAAATTATTACTAAAATGTCCCATTTATAATATCTATAATTTCTTCAGATATTTCACAGTCTTCTATGAAAAAAGTGATATAAAATATTAGCTTAAAAAATTATACTATCATTTTTATTTTGTCTTCTAGTATCACCAGATGTTTCAAACTTTTTCAGCATTAGGTTTTAGTACTTTGTCCATGCCTGTTTGTGTGAAAGACAGTTAACAATTTAACAGTTAGCTATCCAACAAGCACACAATTTGAAATGATGCTTGGTATTCTGAATCCTATTGTATCCATTATGTAGTGGGTTGCCTTTTCAGATATTCTTGTTCCTCAAAAATATTCTGCTATCTCTTTCTAGGCCTACTCAGCATATCCAAATATTTGATTATCTGAAGTATCAAAGTTCTCTACCCTTCAGCTAACAAAGGAAAGGGTTGCTTTTGGGTGCTCTGAAGTATTTTAAAGGAGTGTCTTCGTATTCCCTTTATAAAGAGTGCTTTCACCTAGATGAGGTGCTTTCATTTCTCACTGGGCCAACTGTTTGCACCGTATGCTTGATGGTTTGAGTATGACAAATGATTACTCTTTTAATGTTGTTCCTTCAGTCCTCTGTGAACTGGGATTTAAAGAGCCATTTTCCTCCAGTGGAGTACTTTTTGCTGTACTAATCCGTAGTTGGGGATAAGCAGTTACAACTAAAGATAACAGTGGATATTTACTTGTAATAGGAGGCAAAGAAAGTGCTTCTAACAGTCGTTGAAATCTTAATGAAATACTGAGTCCAAAGAAGAAGTGAATACAACTGAGGCAGTAAAGGTCATCATGTCTCCTCTTACTGCTGTTAAGGAAGTTTCTTTTCCTCATGTTTTGTGTAGCAGAGACTCAGACGTGGATTCCAGAAATTCTTCATAAATAAATAATTTGTTTGCAAGGTTCAGTCTTGAGCAGTTTGAGCTGGGTGCCTCCTGAAGAGGAATTTCCAGACGGAACAAACGTGGACAATTATACCCCACAATTGAAGACCCCACCTCACATGCATCACTCTGGGCCAACTGCAAAATTAGAGTCTGGGCTCTCCCCATTTTTTGTTGCATATCTTCATTTTCATCAGGCAGGCCATGAAACTCCTGACCTTCAGTTGCTATTTTGCACCTGCTCCTATAGAAAAATAAGTTCTTGTCAAAACCAAAACATTGTTCTGTTTAGTCTTCTTTTAGATCCCTTTCTGTTCCTTTACTTATCTTCAGGGATGCAACTCCCCTTAACTTCTAGCTTGAAGACTCTGAGGCCTTTTTTTCTTAATGAGGCAAAAAGTTCAGAAGTTCCCAGCTTGCAGGAGTTATGCTAAGCAAACTTACTTATGCTAAGCAAATTCCATATAATCAGTTCCTAAACAAGTTCTACAAGAAGCAGTATACCAAATAAGGCAGTCTATTCCCTAAAAATTGCCTTGATTTCATGAATGTGAAAGACCAGTGGACAGATGAACTCTTCGGTAGATAGTGCTATTGGAGAATTTTGTCCCCTGAAGTGCATCAAATGACATATAGCATTAATATTAATAGAATATGCATATCAAAATGTTACTATTGCAGTTTTCTATTTCATTTGCATGCATGATGGTAATTCTGTGCATAGAAAAATAGTGTGCAGACAGTGCACTAAAAATAGAGTACAAAAATATATTCAAAATCAGATTGTCATTTTGTGGTAAGCTTTGTAAGGAGACAATATTATGTGCAGGTGAAGTACTGTGGGATTAAAACCTGAAATGATTGCGTCTTTGCCATTAGAACTATCATGCAGTGTCATGAGATTCAGTGCTAGGAAAGGGGAGTTCAAAGCTCACATTTTTGAAATAAGTAAAATGTTGAGGGATTTTTGTATCAGGTTAGAACTTTCTAATTATCAGTATTTCATTGGAATGTATTTTATTCTTAGCTGTTACAAAGGCAAAGGAACTTAAAACTGTGGAAAGAAGTGTGTTTGGGTTGGTATTTTTTTTTTAATATTTGCTTCTCCTTAGCATCAACATTAAAGATATAAATTTATTAGAAAGGTATTGTTCTTACTATTGCAATTAAAATAGCCAAGTTTTATAGTTTTGCGTTGGAAGTCTATTACATATGTCTTGGTTGCAATGTGTAGCACAGATCCAGACCTCTTTGTAGAGTTCTTTCTTTTATAACAGTATGATAATATGTAACAAAGTTTGATTTTTCATTTATAGTTGAATTTATGTAATGTGTTCTGCCCTATCTCAGGCACAGATATCTGACAGAAAATAAACCAGATTAAAAGAAAATAGAAGTGATACTTGATTTTGGTTTGTTTTTCGTACTACTACTAGCTAGCTTTATCTGTTCCTCTTTTCTTAGGAAAATTAATATGAGCTCTTCAGATCAATTCCCAATTTAAGTCCTCAAATTTGAACTTATATTTCATAACAGTTTTGCTGCATCTGAAACAAATGTCCAGCGAATCAGAAATTTCCATTAAGATTCTTCTGTAGAAGTGGTATCTGGGAATGGGGCTTGAAAGGCAAGCTGATGCTTTTGCTTAGAACTCAGAAGTAATTCTAGGCTGTGAAAGTAGCGATGCAAAACTTCAGGTTGGGTTAAGCATTAGTTTAGATAACAAGAACAGTATAGAGAAGTGTATCAGTGAGAAGATACTATAAAGTTTTGTCAAGTACTTTGATAAGTAATAGTCTACCATCTTCAAAGTGTCTCTGCACACCGACCATGCTTCAAGCAATAGTTCAAAATTATTGTCTGGTACTACTGAATAGGGGATTCTATTAATGTCACAGTGAGAACAGTAAAACTGTTACCCGGAAGTCTTATATTTTCCTCCATTCTGAATGCTTCCCCATATTCCCAGTCTCCTCAGTGGAGGAGACTCAAATCCCAAGAAAGAAGGAAAAAGTTCGAACCTGTAGAAGAAGAGACAAATCATGGGTCCAGCAGTGTATGGCTGAGAATGAGTACTGGTGGAGAGCCGGGATAAATAAGGGAAATTATGACCAGTTAATGATTTGAAGAAAGGATATATTGTTACATTCGGAAGCAACTATTTCAAATATGCTGCAGTTTCTTTGCACACTGGAAATACTGAAGTTAAAATTCAGTTAATTTGAAGTAAAATGTATTTTTACTGAATATCTCAGTTAAGACATATTTAGAACTCACTTCCATAGTTCTATGTTTCTTGTATAGTTTACAAAAATGGTACTCATAAATAGATAGGTATATTGTTCTGGGTTTATCAGAAGAGAAGGTAAATGCTGTTATATGACTCCCTTCATATTTCTCATATGAGACACTGATGAGTTGTCTATGAAATAGTTTATAAGCTGTGCTTACGACAAATATTTGTTATCTTTTAGAAGGCTTATCGGGAAGAGCAACTTATTCACAGACTAATGAGACAATCTCAGCAGGAGCGGAGGATTGCTGTTCAACTCATGCATGTTCGACATGAAAAAGAGGTGTTAAGACAGAATAGAATTTTCAGGGAAAAACAATATGAAGAAAGAAGAGAGAAAGAGTTCCAAGAAGCTCTTGATAGAGAAGCGGTAAAAGATTACTTACTCCCTGAATTGCTGTAGGACTGTTACAGTACCTTCCTGTTATAAAATGGAATTTGTATTGTCAACTGTTAGAATTTAGGACTTTTCCAGGAACAGAGTGATTTCACGATGAGTATATTGCTTTTATCTAGGTTCAAAGTTACAACTAAGTTCATAAGGTATAAAACTGAGCAACTTAAAGTCTAATTTTGATCTTTTCTGTCAAACTAATTTTATCTTTGTGGGGAAACACTCTGTATGTGGAGGTTAAAAGGCACAGTCTTACAGAGACAAAATGACAAAAGACAATGACATAAAATCTTGTTTCAAGAGTCGTGTTTTTCACTTCCTTTAGATGTAATCTGTTAACATCCTTTTTTTCAGAACTGCTGGAGAAGGTTCACTCATGAGTGCTAGTTTCTACCTGGGAGCTTGAATCTGATTAATAAATTAAAAGAATTCATAATCCTATGGCAAACTGCCAAGTGCTCTGCCTGTAGTAGGCTATAATGTGAAGATAGCAATCTTAATTTGCTCCTTCCAAAACCAATTAGCAGCTCCGAATCTTCCAACACAGCTGGAGTCCTATGTAGTCAGCAGCTATAGCTATTAATTACAGCATCGTTTTCTGTATGCTTTTGGCCAAAATCAACACTCCTCACAGGAACTAATGATAGGTTTTTTGCCATAACCAGAGATCTTTCTCAAAGTCCAAACAGCAAGAATATTATCAAATTGTTTGCAGATCAGAATAGTTGAAATGTTTGTCACATATTCTGAAAAAGCATTCCTTTGTGGGCTTTGGTGAAACAAAGCCTTTGCCAACACATCTGAGTAGTTGTTCCTCAGGAAGACTAGACAGTATCATTTCATGTTTTCCTGCCTCCCCAAGTGCTGAGTGTGCTCTTAATCTGTTTTGCATGGAAGAAGTAATATGTTTCTCCTTTACTTAATTACATTTTAGCAGTTAGAAAACAAACAAACTGGAACTCATAGAACAAATAGAATTTTTAGATTTCTGTACATGTTAATCCACTTGCTAGCTATTCAACTCTGGTGAGAATCTAGCTGTTTTCATTACTTGATTTAAACAAGCAAGTTCATTTTTGTTTCCAGGGCTATGCACTTCTGCACTCTCAATTTGTTTGCAATATAAAATTTACTCTTTAAAAAAAATTCTAGGCTCTGGCAAAGCAAGAAAAAATTGATTATGAAGAACAAACCATCAAAGAAAGAGAACGTCATGAGAAAATTGCCGTTGAAAGAGCTCAGGCTCGTTATAAAAAGCATTATGCTATATGTTGGGAAGTGATTGACCAAATAATTGATTTGTCAACAAAAGTAGGAGAATATCGTCTGCTGACTAACAAGTGAGTACGGTAGTTGTCAGGCAAAACTAGTATCTGTTCGGTAACTGTTAGGCTTCATTATTCAGACTGGTTTAAGCACCAGAAACCTCTTGTGTAGCTTCCCCAGTATGTTACTGGACAGCTCCAATTTGTTTGCATGGGAAAATACTGATATTACTTTAATGTGAGGATTCACTGATATGTAGTACAGGGTGAACTAACACTACAGCTTTAGCATAATTTCTTGAAAACTTGAATCCTTCAGAGACCAAGATTCATTACTTCTACCACTTCCTTTTTTATGAATAAAATCCTTAGTTTAAAAGTTAAAAACTGTGTGATGCTCATCTCATTCTAGATTGCTCTACCAGCTGAATGCTTCCCACATGTAATATAAACAGAATTAATTTCCTAATATACATCAACATGCCCAGATGGGGCTAAGAATAGCAACTCAGTCCAAAATCATCTGAGTCTTAGATGCTGTGATTCCCTCTTCTGACATTCCCTAATTGAGCAGCGTTTCTGAGAAGGTTCTAAAAAGGCAGCAGCATCCAAGTGCTTGTGCTGTAGGAGTGTTTCCCAAACATGGAGTGCAGTGTAGTTGCTATTGTTCTTACAGTAGTATTCAGTGATGAAACTATGGGGTAAGGTTTACGGCATTAGGAAGTATACCAAAATCCTCATTGCCTTTTAGTGTAATTGTGTGTTAAAATAATAAATGTAAATGAAATACGCATTATTATATTTTATGGAAATTATATAAATTTAGGCCTGGTAGGTAGCTGATAAAATACTCAGCATAGACACAGTTCAGTGATGGTTTAATGATTTCCTTGTCTGACACAGTCATGGGTACGGTTTAAGCTAATGTCATGTTTGCTTGTACTGAGTGGTGCACAACAATATGTACAGATATCTGAAATATCTTTCCAAATTATGCATATCAAGGTTGTATCTGGATATACTGCCACTGAAAGTATGTTTTGTATGTGTTTCTGTGCATTTTGTTGTGCAGGATGCATACAGTGTTTGTTCAATTATTTTTGAACAGCACATGCAGAGTTTATTTAAAGCTGAACATTCAACTGTCCACAATTATTACCGAAAAAAAAATATAAAAAGTCCAAATGGATGTAACCTTAAGAAATAATAGAAGCCTCAATTTCGAGCATATTTAGCCATCACAGAATTCTAATATGACATATGTTAACATCCTGTTTGTATTTAGCTTGCTACTATAGGCAGTTTGTCTTCTTTTGTATGAATATTTTTCCTTTCTAGAAGAAAAAAAAAAAAATAGTTTAGTGGCTCATATAATCCTGAATTAAGTTCAGCTTCCAGAAAAAAAAAAAAAAAAAAATAGATTTCTGGTGAGGGAAGGCCTTACCCCACAAAAGGGAAGAATATTTTAGAGTAGGGAAAAACAGCTATAGCAAATAGTTACTACACAGCTCTGCCAGCCAAATGCAGCGTGATGACCCATTTGTGAAAATACTGAAGCCTACAAGTGCCTACTGCTGTCACATTCTTCTTCTTTTTATTCTGCAGCAAAATTCCGTTAAAACTGATGTGTGATTGGAAGGAATTTTTCTTTAATGGAAAACCAATATATGGGCAAACCTCAATTCAACCTTTGCCAAATGGACCAAGTCAAGAACTTGAAGAGCTGAATAAAATGATTCTGTTAGATGAAAAGGATTATGGTGAATACAAGGTACATCAAACTGATGAGACATAATGGAAGATAATACACCTTGACTTTTCGAAAACATAAACATTTTGTTGTGATGTTTCATTTTTTTCTTTTACTAGTTCCTGGTATCAGAATTTTACAAGCATTTCCATTTTGTTGCATGAGGTTCTATGTGGAATATATGGCTACATTTTATCTTAGTAGCACTAGAGAGCTGGTGCAATTTTGAAACAGTTATAATTTCACTCTTGTATATAACATTGATACATTTCTCTCTTGAATTCATAAGAGCAACATGTAAATTGCAATGCAATTAATTTTTAGCTAACTAGAAGTGTGGTTAATGCTACCATGTTTGAAAATTCAACAGAAAGCAAGCAAAAGCAAGTGAAGTGAAATACTATGTCTGTTACGAAACCTGGTAGTCTTAATTTCAAAGATTCTGAGTGAAAGCTTTCTAGCAAGATTTATTGGTTTGGATGATCCAGTTGTTTTAACACAGTAACATTTGTGAAAATTACTAAAAATGGCTGACATTTTAGTTTGTATTCTAACCTTCTGTTAGAATACAAGTAACCATTTTTCAGGACACCTTAAAACTTTTCTTCAACTGTACAATACATTATGTAATTTCACAAGTGAAAGATGAAGAATGAATGTTTCCATGTTAAAATGTATTGTATAGTTTTTTCCAAATTCCATTAATGCTGCTTTTCTTTGGAAAAAAAAAAAATCCACTATGTATTTAATATTTTCAAATAATCTGTTTAACTAGAATATGGCAAAATCATTGCAAATAGTTACTATATACATAAATGCCTTTACCCACATCCTGAACCAATTCTTACATTTTCTTTTGCAATTAATATAAACTTTTGTTATGAGTTTCTGTGATTAATGCCTGTCGGTTCATTTTACTCTGATTTCGATCTTAACATATGTTTTTCTGATTTAGCTTTTTATAAGGACCTTGTTCAAACCATATAAACTCATGTAATGAGTTTCATGAGCACTGTCTTGAGGTGAAAAAAAAAGGCATATATTATATAAGACCAACAGGGAGGACATAAAGGATAGACAGGCAGTAATCAGTTACTGGGGAGCACTAATGAAAAATTAAGTTTTTCAGTTATATTGTTTTTTTTTTTCCTAACAAAGCAGCAGTAGTCCTCTCTAAATGTAAACGCACTGGAGGCACTAAATATTTAATGACACATTTTAAGCCTCTTGTTCACTACTAGGCTTTTTCAAATGCACATTACTGCATTTTTTTCCAGATTATTCTGTTTTATGCCTTTCTGCATCAATATTCATCAAATGCTTGTATCATATGTCATGTAAAATTGTAGGCATCAATTCATACTTATGTCTTCTAAAAACCAAAGTGAACAGTTACTACCCCCAAAGTATTGCTTCTAGATAAAAGTGTATTGTCAGGGCATTCTGGCAAAGTTCATGCTCATTTTCTTAACCCTGAAGAAAAAAAGACCAGCACAGGCAATTTGACATCTCTCAAGAATCATAAGTTTATGTTAGGAATGCTGACTAAAAGTGTTAACTATGTTTGATAAAATATAAGAACAAAAGTGCTATTGGTCAGTTGCACATTTCACATTCGATTGACCTTGAAAATATTTGGAAACTATTACATCATTAGTTGTGCAAATAGTTTAATAAACTAATGAAATCACCCAAAACAAGCGTAACAATAGATGCTGCTCAAAATATCAAATAATTTCAAGTTTTGATCAAGAATGTTGACCAAGAGTTACGTAACTCTGACCTGGATAACTGAAAACTTGTTTCTGACAGGTAAGCTATTTTAATTCAAGACAGGTACAGTCTAACAATCTTCTGATTAAAAGAGCAAGAAATATGAAGGGTGAGTACTACAAATGGGGAGCCCATTCCCTTTGGCATTCATTTTTCCTACAGGTTGGATAGAATTTAAAACAACTGATTCATCTCTACTTACATGTTTAAGGAAAAGTGGTTCAGATAGGACAAGGATTTGATTTTTTTTTTTAGCATGTCTTCAATTACCTATTAAAAAGTATGTTTTCTGAGGTATATCTGAGAGAGGATCTTGTGCAACTGAAAAATATTTTTGCTTGATTTTGCTGATTAAGAATAGGTGTTGTTTTCGTTCAGACTGATAATAAGTTACATTATGTTAGTCTAATGGAATATGTTTGAAGTCAGCACTGATCAAGTTCTGTTTGTAGAATGTATGCTGTGGCAATATATCATTCATGATAGTAAGACTGGAAAAAGATTGCATATTCTACTTAGAACATGAACTCAAAACATTATCCTTCAGTAGAACTTAGAATGAAACTGCTTCTGTTGATCATGATAAAATGTTTACCTTAGAGGATAATACAATTGTTTATGTTGAAAAGGATGTGAAGGTCATTTAATTCAACCTATTTGCTCAAAGCAGGGCCAACTTCTGAGTCAGATAAAGTTGCTCAGCACCTTGTCTATTCCCAAGGATAGAGATTCCACGGATTCTCTGTGCAACCTGTTCCTGTGTTTAACCACTCTCATTGTGAACAATTTTCTTCTTCATTTTTTTCGTAGTTGGAATTTCTCTTGCTGAAATATTTGACTTTGCCTCTCTACCCTTTATTATGCAGCCTGAATGAGGTGATAAGCTAGAATGTGCCTGGGAATATTACTAGTCCATGTGTATTCCAAACAGCTGTTCAGTAGCCTGCAACCAAATAAATAATACATGACTGGTATTATCCTCCATACTAAAATGCGCTCGTTTAGCTTCTCATAGCATGAGCTGCACATTAGGACTCTCCTAGTGTTATAAGATCCAATACTGGTAGAGGATATATTACAGTAGCGAAAACACGATTTTGTGTTCAGTTCTGACTACATCCTTCCATTCTCATATTTCTCCCAGTGTGATTGTCAGTAAAAGTGTCTTTACTAGCAAAACTTCTTTAAGCTGTACACTGGTAACTCATACCAGTGTTAACATTAATATTGGTTTCAGAGTAGATTAAGTGGAAGTTTCTACTCAGTATTTCCTTCCCTTTAAAAGTCTTGAATTCTAAGGTGGTTTGTTTGTTTTGTGGTGTTGATTTTTCTTCTTTATTGAAGGTGTGTTAGGCAGACATTTATTTGAAATCTTTGTTTGTAAAAATTTTCAAAGATGTATGTGTCATACTGGGCAATAACATTGCCCAGTTTTTAGAATGGTGAATGCTGGGATACTGGGCCTCTGCTCCAAAAATCTGCTACTGTTTCATTCTGTGGTACTGGTGAAACTACTTTTCATGTTCAGGGAGTTAGAAAAATTATTCTAGCACTCTGAAAATGGTTGTAGGAGTTCTTGTCTCTCTCAACAAAGTATTGATGAATATCAAGAAATACTTAATGGTTATGGCATAATTATAACTTTTAACAATTATTTATTCTAAAAAACATTATTTAGTACTATTCAGATTTAGGTGATGTGTATGTGTTTATATATACATATAAACACATATATAAATACATATATTGAAAAATATGAAAGAAAAGACATATTGACAAATTATTTGGTAATATGTCATTCATACAGAGTATGACAGGGGAATGGCGCCCATCTGAAGACAACAGTGAAAACAAACCTCCTCTTAATAATAACATATTGGGTCATGTGCTTCATAGACTGATGGAGATTTTCTATCCTCCAAAACCCGTATCTTCACCACCTGCATTTCCTGAGTTTCCCATCAAGGGATGTATTTTGGGGAAACATTTTAGTGGAAAAACTACCTGCGTAAAGTTTCTTGGAAAAGGTAGACTTTTTTTTTTCTTTTCCTCACCTAAAATTCTTAAAAATGCTTATTTGAGTTACAATTCCATTCTGACAATGAAAATCATTTGGGCAAATCCTTGCATTACTAATCCTTGAGCCTCAGATGCATCTGTATTTTGCAGAGGTTGGCTGCAAGTCATTAATTCATTATCTTCCAAACTAAGATTAAGAACATCCGAACTTAAATGTAGTGTTAATATAGTATTACTTCTGTATTGAGAATTTAAAAATGCTTTTGGTAAACTTCTCTGGGGATGTTAGTTACAGAAGAGACTATCAAGATAACTAAGTAATTGTGGATACACACTGTGAAGTGGTTACCAAGAAGAGACAGTGGAAACAACTTACATCAAAAGTCCAAATGAAAGGAACTGTGCTTTGCTCTGCATGTAATAATGCTGTCTTCCCATCATTAATTTATTATTAATTGTTAATAATTATTAATTGTATGTATGTTCTGCTCAAACTGTAAAGTTATTTAATTTTTTTTGTGTATTAGTTTGCAACATTCAGGTACTATCTATTGATACTCTGGTTCAGGAGGCCATCCAAGCTTATCTTAAAAATGAAATGAAAAGTGAACATGATGTGATTTCACAGGAAACAGAATGTTCTGAGAAAGAAAATGAGGTAAGCATTTTTATTAATTTTAGGTTTGGCTCTCACGGGGAGGCATGAGTGAAGTGTGTAAGGGAGAAAGCATGCATATTTCAATTCTGTACTCAATTTCAAACTTAATTCTAAGTTTTGGCTTACAAGACTTCAAGATTCAGCTTCAATTGACAGGCTTGTTTTTCCTGTAATACATAGTTTCCTTTCTAACCCATTTCCTTTCTTAATTGATATAAGGTCCAAAATAACTTATCAAAATCACCAGCAAAAGTTCTAGAGGAACTCAAAACAGAAACATCTATCAATGGAACCAATGGTGTGTATATATTTTATTTATATGTGTATGTATATGTATAACATTTAATTTAAAATCTTATTAGGTTTGAATGGCAATTCCTCTTTCTCTTGTACTTTTGAGGTAGTATCCACGACATCTGAGTTTTCACAGTAGTTTCCATTATGAATTTCCCTTTTCCACACATTCCTAGTGTCTGGGAGCAGCAAGTGCAGGCTGCTCTGTGAAGGAAGGTGAGCAAGGTGACAAGGGCGGTAACAAAGCAGGAAGTGCCAACATTCATCAAGAGTGACAATATTGAAGTCAGGGTCGTTATGAGGTTCAGAGACACTGATCAGCATGAGCCTTGGTCTGGTGATAACTGAGCAATTCTGCTGATGAAGCAAGTCTGAGGTGAAGCCAGGAACTCAAGTCAGCAAGTGTGGATCAGGGTAGAATCAAGAAGATAGAATACAGGGTGCAAACGTGGCTACTACACAGCTGTAATGTACGACGGATGGGGTGCAGGATGAGAGCTTTAGCTTTCAAGGGAAGGGCAAGCCCTTGCCTCCCCTCACTTTTCTTTACAACAGATCTTATCAACAAAGGAATTGACACTGGTCTCAGCCACCTGAACTCAGAATCACAGAGAGACTGAGGGTAGAAAACACCTCTGGAGATCATGCAGTCCAGTCTCCCTCCTCAAAGCAGGGTTACTACTGCAGGTTGTTCAAGACCGTGTTCAGCTGCATGCTGAACATCTCCAAAGACGGAGACTACACAGGCTCACTGAGCAACATGTTTCAATATTATGTAACCATTCTGCAAGGGTTTAGAATTTCTATGTTTAAATGGAATTTCCTATGTTTCAGGTTGTGTCTGTTGCCTTTCGTCATTTTACTTGGCACCACTGAGTCTGGCTTCTTTAGTTCTCCCACAATGCCCCTGATATTTCTATGCATTGAAATCAGGTTCAGGCCTTCTCCAGACTGAACAGTCCCAGCTGTCTCACCCTCTTCTTGTATATCAGGTAGTCCAAGACCTTAGTATTCATCAGGGTTGTTCTGTGGACCTGATCCAATATATCCGTTTCTTCCTTGCACTGACTGTCTCCCAAAATGGATGCAGTACTGCATATGTGGTCTCACCAATGCCATACCTTTTTAATGTAGTCAAGGAGGATGTGGGCATTCATTGCTGCAGCGGCACATTGCTGACTCACAGTCAACTTCTCCTCCAGGGCCTCCAGGTCCTTCTCTGCAAAGCTGCTTTCAAGACAGTTGGCCATCAGCTGGTACTGAAGGCATGGGGACACTGAACCTGCCAGCCCATTGTGGAAGGCTGTGAGGTTAGTCAGGCATGACTTCCCCTTTATTTCCCCTCTGCTGACAACCTCCAATCATCTTCTTGCCCTTAATATGCTTGACATGATTTCCGTGCTTATTTGCTCTATCAGTTCTCAGGGACTGAGATGAGGCTGAAGGGCTTGTACATCCCCTGTGCCTCCTTCTTGCTTTCCCTGAAGACAAAAGTGATTGTTGCATTCTTCGAAGCCTAGGGAATCTCCCACAGTCACCATGACCTTTTAAAGATTTTTGAGAGTGGTTTTGCAATGACATCGGCCAGCTCTCTCAGTGCATGTGGGTAAATGCCATCAGGTCCCATGGACTTGTGTATTTCCAGTTTATTTATTAATAAATATTCCTTAAGCTGATCCTCCTCCACCAAGGCTAAGTCTTTCTTGCTGCAGATTATCCTGCTAGTCTCAGGGGCTTTAGAATCCTGAGTGTGAGTTTTACCAGTAGAGACCAAGACAGAGAAGGCATTAAGTACTTCAGCTGTGTGCGTATGTCTTTCAGCAGATCCACATTTTCCCTGCCCTTCTCCTTTTGCTGTGGTGATACCTGTAAGAGCCTTTCTTGTTCCTATTTTGACCAGACATAAGACAAGGCCTTTTCCACATGAGAAACATCAAGTATTGAAACAGATTGCCTGGAGAAGTGGTGTAGTCTCCATCCTTGGAGGTTTTCAGCATCACACTAGGTAAACATCTGAGCAACTTGATCTGAGCTTTTAATTGCTGACACTTTGAGGAGAAGGTTGAACTTGGACAAAGTGACCTTCAGAAATTGCTTCCAAACTGAATTGACCAGTGTTCCTTTCATTCTAACAATCGCATATACCTTCTGTATTGATTTGTTCGGAGAACAAGGCATATACTTCAATTATTTATCTATGGTAATAAATATTATAGTAATAGGACTGTCAAACTTCATAATATACCTGTTTTAGGTAACTGTCCTGTCAAAGAGGATCTGTCTGGGCAAGAATTCAAATCAGACTACAGTCGGAATGACCTATCCAAGGTTTGTAGTCCGATTTTAGCTTCTGCTTGATAAAGATGCGTTAGTTAAAATGGATACATCATTCTGAATTCATTTATTGACCTCACTGCTTTTTCTATATGAAATATAAAAAGACTTTATTATGAAAATCTATTGCTGTGTATGTTAGAGTTGTGCATACTGTTAAAAGTTTTTTATCTTCTTGTTAAATCTCACATCTGCCTAAGATATGCAACTTTTGATGTAGTTTCCAAGTTCACAAAAATGTGTTCCTGATCTTGATGCTGCCAAGCGGATCATTCATCCCATGACAAGGTTTCTTTTCTTTATGTTCAAAAATACTTAATTCTACAGTGATTTTCTTGACATTATTGCTCTCACTGGAAAATAACTACTCCTACATTTTTACAGTCCTAAAATTACATTCGGCCCTTTGAAGGCAACCGTGAGGCTGATGTAGCCCCTGGCCAAAATGAGTTTGACACCCCTGCTGTAAACCTATTGAAGTTAAATGCTTTGTTTCTCAACCTAGTTTCTGTCTGGCATTTTCATAGGTGTAATGATGGAAATCAGTTGGAGATGTCAATGAAATTAGGCCTTTTTTACATCAGTTGAAATTTTCTCCTTAAAAAATAACAATAAATATTAAAATAAATAAATAACACAATAAACATTTGATTAAAATAAATAAATAAACAATATAATACATAAAGTAGAATATTTTTCAGTGTTGTGAACATTCTGAGCATATTAGTCTTACACTGCACTCTTCCACAGCTGTCTGTACGTGCCCAGCTTGGCGCCGCATCACAGAAATTGTTGAAGAAAGGAAAAAGTATTCCCGATGAATTACTGATTGACATTCTGTTGGAAGCCATTAAGTATGAAATTGTGTAACTTTTTTTCTTCATTATTTAGTACGTAATTATCCAGTTTATAGTCCAGATTCAGCCGTTTCTCTATATTAAGGTATTTTTTGAACACTGGAGTCTTCTACATGGAAAGTAGAGCTACTTAGTAAAGTTAGTTAATGCTTATTTTTATGGTAGCAGTGGAGTCTAGCCCTAAATTATACAGATGTTATTGTACACTACTGAAAGGAGGTAAAAACAGAGACGACTATTACCTAGTCATTAAATATAACTAATATCTCTGTTTTGTTTATCAGTTAAAAGCTATTCAGCATTAGTATTTTTTCTTTTAGATTTTGTGAGATGCATAATCGTACTTCAGCTTACTTATTTTTGTCTAGTCTGGTTTGAGAGAAAATTGTCTCAACTACATTGATGTGAAATTAGCACTTAAGTTCCCATATGAGTATAATTTAAAGTTATATATGAATATATTTATGAAATTAGGAAACATATTTTTCTGTTTGTCACTTCAGTGCAAAGGTTAGTAGGGAAAACAGCAAAATTTCACCTCTGATCATGAAATCATAGAACCATGTAGGTTGGAAAAGACCATTAAGATCATCAAGTCCAACTGTTAACCTAACATTGCCAAGTCCACCACTGAACCATGTCCCTAAACACCAAGTCTGCACAACTTTTAAACACCTTCGGGGATGGTGACTCCCACTTCCCTGAGCAGCCTGGCGTTCCGATGCTTAATAACCCTTTCTGTGAAGAAATTTTTTCTAATATCCAATCTAAACCTTCCCTGGTGCAACCTGAGGACGTTTCCTCTCATTCTATCACTAGTTACTTGGGATAAGAAAGCAACACCACTCTACAACCTCCTTTCAGGTAGTTGCACACAGTGATAAGTTCTCCCCTCAGCCTCCTTTTCTCCAGGCTGAACAGCCCCAGTTCCCTCAGCTGCTCCTCATCAGACTTGTGCTCCAGGCCCCTCACCAGCTTCATTCTCTGAACTCTCTCCAGCACCTCAATGTCTTTCTTGTAGTGAGGGGCCCAAAACTGAACACTGGATTCCAGGTGTGGCCTCACCAGCATCAAGTACAGGGGGTCAATCACTTCCTCAGTCTTTCTGGCTACACTATTCCTGATACAAGCCAGGATGCTGCTGGCCTTTTTGGCCACCTGGGCACACTGCTAGCTCATGGCCAACTGGCTGTCAATCAACATCACCAGATCCTTTTCGACTGAGCAACTTTCCAGCCATTCTTCCCCGAGCCTGTAGCGCTGCCTGGGGTTGTTGTGACACAAGTGCAGGACCCGGCACTCGGCCTTGTTAAATCTCAAACAATTGTCCACAGCCCACTGATCCAGCTGGTCCAGATCCCTCTGTAAGGGCCTTCCTACCCTCCAGCAAATCAACACTCCCATCCAACTTGATGTAATCTGCAAACTTACTAAGGGTGCACTTGATCCCCTCCTCCAGATCAGTGATAAGAGATTAAACAGAACTGGACCCAGTACTGAGTCCTGGGGAATACCACTCATGACTGGCCACCAGCTGGATTTAATTCATAGTCTGGATAGAGTTTGTTTCTGAAAAGCTGATCTGTCAAGACAGCATAAATAGTTTTGGTTTTACTTTTTTTCCCCCACACTTTTAGTAAGGCTTGATGTTGTTTTCTGGTTTAAAATCCACTGCTTTACAGGTTAAGTTTTAATGGTGTCTGTCACATTCTGAATTCATCAGGATATTTAATATATTGAATTCTGAATGAAAGACTGGTGGGTCAAGCACTTCTTTAGGTGTTATTACTATGTTATCAATTCAGTATATAATTCTGGTTCTTCGTTTACTTTTAGCAAAACACCACCTGAGAAGGGATGGATTGTGGATGGGTTTCCAAAGACAGTTAATCAGGCAAAGCTGTTTGAAAAAGCCTATACAGGGATTGATCCAGAACAAGAAGATGCAAACTCTGGAAGACTCTTACTTGCTACAGATCCCAGAGCTCCTAAGCCTCCAGTTTCCCCACCTGCGTTTGATGTTTCCATATTATTGGATATTTCAGACACCATGGTACTGAAACGTGTGGCTAAATCGGAGTGTAAGTTTCCAACTACTTTTAACAAAGTTAAATGACAAGCAGATTCTGATGTATAGGGAATGTTAAAATTGTTATAATACTGAGATTACTAAATTCTGAGTACTTTGCAACATAATAGCAAGCTGCATATATTAATTAAAGATAATTAATTATATCATGTCTAGATTTTCCTCTGTAAGTATGAAATTAAAATTGTTTCAATTTGACAGCTTTCTTCTCTGTTTGTAGGGCCCATCTCAACTCTAGCTGCCTAAAAGTGCATGACTAGGTATAAGTAATACCTTGATTCCAAATATTGTTTACTAGACACACCTTTATGTTGTACTCATTGGAACAAAATAAAATTATTGCATCGTTTATCTGCATGGCACAATATGACATTCATTAATCATGAGTTATCAGCGTGAATACTTCCAGATTATTTCAGTCGAACGCAGATCCGAAGTGTGCGAGTGCATGTGTATATGCTTTTTTGTATTTGTACTGAATTCTCACTGGAGCTGAGATACCACAGTGACTGGTGTTAGATATCACATAAAACAGCAACTGGAAAAAACACAGTTTACAGCAGATGCAGAAATATGCCTCATTACAAAGGAGTATGCATTGATATTATTGTTCATCCAGGAGACATATTTGAAAAGAGATGAAGGATAAGCAAAGGGATGTGCCCACATTCGTTCCCTGTTGACTGTCTTTAGTTAGTCAATGAGCAATCAGAAGTAGTAAATTTTGGCAAAAATTGCAAAGGCATCAAAGGCTTTTTGTAGGCCATTTCACTTCCAGGCCACACATTTTTTACTGCCCTTACTCACTTGGACAAAACATTAAAGTTCTTTTCAGAAATGTACCCCATATTGTCTAAATTATAAGGAGATTCCTCTCCAGTGTTTTCACTGCAGCGCTTGCATGACACATGGCTTGAATTAAAGCACCATTTGCCTTTAGTTTGTATATGTTGGTAGGATTAAGGATGAGGAAAAATCATTATAGCTTTTACCAACAGTGCAGTGAAGATACATCTGTAAACATTTGGAATTCTTGTTAATTTGAAGACTTCGTGTTGCCAAACACTTTGAAAATGTGGTAATACAGGGAGTAATCTCAGAAATCCAGACAGAATGTATTTGATAACATGTAATAGAAGAAAAAGTCAAAAGAACAATAAAACAGTCAGAAATCTAGAAAAAATGGGTTATTTCTATTCAATTAAAGTCATTAAAATCTAGAGAAGACTCAGAGAGAGAGAATACCTTGTGTTCAGATGCGGCGGAATATCTGCCTATTGTTTCAAAAACGAGTACTGACTTCAAGGACGATTAAGATTAGACTGGGAAAATACCTTTGAATTGTTAGAACAGATAAGCCTGAAACAATCTGCCCCCAGGAACACTGTCTCTACAACTGGAGATATTTCTATGACTGCAAAGAATCCATCAGAAAATGTTAGTGCTCTAATTGGCTCTGCATTTAAACATAGGAAGAGTCAAGACTCTGTCTTCAGGTCCTTTCCAACTTTATTTTATAGTCTTATGATTTTTCTCTGACATTTCCTTTCTTGTAGGAAGTTTGGCACCCGATTTTTGAATAAAAAATGTAAGATCAAAGAACACTGAAATTTCCCTTTTAATCAGTATCTTACTTAGGGTGAATAGCTATCTCCATAATTACCTTTTTCAGCATATCCTCATATATGCTGTTTTCCATGCAGCAGATAAATCAAAGTCATCTCAAACTGAAGAGGAGGACAACAATCAAAATTCAGATGCTCAAGCCCTAAAAGAGAAGAATGATTTAGCTAGGGACCAGGTGCTACACAGGTATGTTATATGAAATACAAAAAAACCTGCTTTAGCTAGATGTTTAGGCATGTATTTGATCTGAACCTCATATATGATCCATGGTAGGACTGAGATGCCTGATGTTAAGATTTTACTTAGGAGTTTCTCTAATGAGGAGCCTGAATAAGTACGTTAACATTTGACACAATATAATAAACCTATAAGGTAAGAAATTAATGTGTTTTGCTTATTCAAGGTATTCTTCTAAGGAGAATTTCTTCTTCAGATATATACTGTGTGAACCATACATACAGATATACCTGTATACATGTATCTACACATAGATATATCCGAGGTTATGTCATGTATCATGTGACTGCCCTTGAGTGAAATTCACTTGGCTTGAGTTACAGATTTTCTAAAATGGTATCTTACACTTTTATAAGATGAATTAGTGTATATTTTGTTGAATCTTTAGTTGTTTATATGAATAGCAAAAATCAGGAACAGGTTTTGTTTCTAAATATTTGATACCACTAACTGGCTTAGAATATTATATTATTGACTATTACTGTTTTAGTTGTGATACAAGAAAGCATAGGTTTAGCCTGTGACAAGAAAGACGAAGAAATATGTAAGATTAGTTAACAGTAGGATTTTGAAAATTTTCCTATGTTGAAAATGAGGGGGGGCTGATGTGGATGGAGTAGATGGAGTATTATTTAAAAAAAAAATATTGCTTGGATTTGTTTTAGCATTGAATTAGATGTTCTGTTCTTTCTTTTGTTTGTTAATTTGGGAAAATGTTTTATTTTCCAGTAGATATATTTTAATCCTATATATTAATATGATTTTTGTAGAATTTCAGGCTTTCTAGACACATGGCCAAAAGTAGAGAAATGGTTTTCAGTCCATCAAAATATTCTAGTGAAAGTCAATGCAGAGACAGAAGAAAGTCTGATGTGTGAAACAGTGAAGGAAATTATAATGGAAGAAATTGCCAAGAAGCAGAATAGAAGTAAGTTTTCCTGTTCCTGCTTTTTACAATTCAGGAATAAAAGACTTTATGCTTTATAATTAACTCTAATAGTTAATTTATAAAGCTATGTAGAAACATCTGTTTTCACTGCTTTGGGGATTTGTGAGTTAGTGAACCAGAACTCTGAACTTTTCTGTTATTTTTTTACCTTTTCAGAGGATATGGATCAATTTCACATAGTTGCAAAGATTTTTTGAGAAGAATTTAAAAATATTTAAAATAAAATGTCTATTTGATTTATTTAAATTCCCTGAAGTAAAGGATTACTAAATTCAGTCTTTTCTTCCTGGTTTAAATATTACAGCTAACGTTTTCACCATATGAGATAGCATAATGTTACAGGAAAGACTAAGTCACCAGTATCAACAAATATTAATTTATCAGCAACTTAAAAACATGGGTAACTCAGAGTGGTTTTGACATCCATTTTGGTGCATCTTCATTCCATTTTTCCTCTTAATCACCCAAAAGGAAAGAATCACTTAAAAATAAGAAAGGAAAAAGATGAAATATTCAAGGGAAATGATGCATCAAGTAAACCAGGATTAGTAAACTAGAAAAAAAGTCTACATGATTAGTAGAAAAAAATAATTATTAGAAGAAAGTCTGATGTGTCTTCTAACAACAACAGTTTAAAAACATATAGCTTGAAAAGCACTTTTAACAGTAAAAATTTAGACCTCTACTCCTGCACCATGTTTCAAGTTCACAAAAAATTATTGGAAATATCACACTTGACAGAAAATTGGGTGGTGTGTTTTCGAAGAACTACCTGGTTGGAATGGGGTTTTTTATGTGCTTCATAGAATTCATAGCCTCGCTGGAGTCAACAGCAAAGGTCGTTTACTCCATATAGGGAAATAATCACTGTGGTCAGTTAGTGTCTAATTTCATATTTATGTTGATAGATTCCAAGCTGTCCTTCACTATTAGGTTAAGATGAGCAGAACAGAGGTATGAGAATGTGTATGAATTATTCAGACATCAGTAACATTCTGAGAGTGGCATGGCAAAGCAAACTTCAGAGATCAGTTCTCAAAATATTTAGCAGAAGCTGAAGTAGTTGGAATATTCTATGTGGCAAACAGTTTCATGGTTTTTATAAACTGAAATCAGGAGAATGATAGCAGTTATTCAGTTGGAGCACCTAGCAAGACTGTTTTTCACAAGCAGATTTGTCATACTTAAAGAAAAACAGAACACATCTATTATTTAAATGCTAAGCTTTCAAACATAAAGTCAACACTGTTACAATGCAAGCCTGTTTTCAAATCCACAGCAAAGCTGGCCAGAATGCATGTACACGATTCTTAGCAGTTAATCAATGTTGTTGTAGGGTCCTTCTATTTTTACTGAGACACTGATTTCTTTCCAGAGGTTAGTTCAGATCCTAGGGTTGAATCATGCTGTGAAGCTGCTAGCTGCATTTGGTATTTTAATATACTAGAGGTTAGCAGCATTTTTCACTTGCTTCTTTCTCTACACGTGATCTTTTCTCTTCCTTTTTTTTTTCCCAACTATCCTCATTCGTACTTCTCAGCTTTTCCTCAGAGTACCGTATGTTTTCCATATTAGGCCAGATTTAGCTCATTTTATCTGTTTGTTTCTTCCTCAGTGTTTACAACTGTTCTTTAATTAAGCAGGCAGTCATTGAAATCATGATAGTTACGGTGAAACTCAGAGTCTAATCAACACCACTGGCCTTGGTTTACCTGGTGAAGAATTTATCTCAGGTGTACACACTAATTCATTATCTTCCTGTTTCTCTAACAGTGTGGTCTTAGGAAAGTATCCATCCTCCAAAATATAAGATTAATTGGAAAGTGATTTTATAACTGTGGCATCACTGATTTGATTAGTATATATTTGGATGAACAACACCTAAGTAATGAAATATTGAATCTGTTTCATTATTTTGAACTTGTCAGAGTAGCATAGATGTGTACTTCTGTTTATTGATACTTAAAATACATTCAAAGGTAATATACATATACAAGGGTCCGTTGAAGAAGAATCACCAGGAAAAAAACTTTCACCAGTTGCATCTGGAGATCTGCTTCCTCCAGTTCCTGTGACAGCACCACCAATCAAACCAGGATCAGATGAATGGATTTATGTAGATGAACCAATTCCCCAGGTACGATCATTCATGATTAAAAGTCTTAGATGTAAAATTAGGTTTTTTTCTCAGTATTCTATGCATGTTCTACCTAAAGCTTTTATCTCATTGAAAAATATTGAAGAAAACTACGTACAATGAAAGACACACTTGTACTGTATTATAAATATCTAAAAAAAACCTCGAATAAAAGCTGCTACTGAAATATATAAGGTAACATACTTTAAAATGTTTGTTGTTGTTTTTTTTTTCTTAATTCTACACAATGGTGACAAAGAATACCACGTGGATTACAAAATAATATTACTTTTTAATATTATGAAATACAAGCATAGACTTACTGAGTTGGTTTTCTGCCTTTCAAAAGGGCCAGTTGTGGATCTTGTAGAAAGAATTTAAGAACAGGGAGACTGTGCACTGATCTTTCAGCTAGGATACTTTTTTCTAATGTGTTTTTCTCAAAGACATCTTCCTGGCTTCCAGTGATCTGAAATATAGGGGTTTCCTGAGGTAACTTTGCATCTGCATCTTCATGTTTAGTAGCTCTGAATAAACTTTTCTTCCATGATTATGTCTAGTTGCCTTTTTTATTTTTTGGTCTCTGTGATATAGCCTGCATAATTACGGTCTTTCTGAAAAACAAACAAACAAACAACAAGAAAAAAAAAGAAAAAAACCTTTTCTGTCTCTTTGCTTTAAACGTGTTGGTTTTGTCAGTTGATGACCCTAGTTCTTGTATTGTGAGATACAATGAATAATAATTCCATAATCACCCTCTGAAGGTATAGAAAATGTAACAGGCATCTATTACACCTTCTTCATTTTGCTCAATGTTGCTTTGCTTCTCCAATCCAGTCATAATCTGTTTATCTCTCCTCATGTAGGACAGTTCAATATGTTCAATCATGGTTCTTGCTCTTCTGTCTGTGTTCTGGTTCTACCGTAAATTTATTGAGACGGGGGGCTGGAACTGCACGCAGTGTTCGAGATGTAGATTTGAATGGTGCATAATGATGCGTTGAATTTTGTTCTGTAATTCCTTTCTTAATATTTACCAGTTTTGCCTTAATGACTTCGATTAGCTTGCATATGCTCTGAATCCTTTCTGAGTGTCTAAAGCCCATAGCTCAATGTCTTTGGTTTCCTCTGGCCATGGGCTTTGTTTTGCATTTCATGACAGTTAGTCAGTCCGATGTCACTTTTGCAACACTAGACAGCTTATATTTTTACCAGCTTGACCAGTTGTGTACCACTAAATTTTGATACTTAAGGACTCATTCTTCTTCACTTAGTTTCTGAGTCTATCGAAAACCACAGATACTGGACTAATTTGCTGGAATTTCCCTTTCATTTTGAGTACTGCCACTTTTCTACAAAGAAATGCACAGAATAAACTATATCATAGAATTATAGAACAGTTTGGGTTGGAAGGGACCTTCAAAACTCATTTAGTCCAACTTCCCTGCCATGAACAGGGACATCTTCAACTAGATCAGGTTGCTCAGAGCCCCATCCAGCTTGGCCTGGAATGTCTCCAGGGATGGGGAATCGACCACCTCTCTGGGCAACCTGGGCCCGTGTTTTACCACTCGCATTGTAAAATTTTTTTTCCTTGTGTCTAACCTGGAACTCCCCTCTTTTAGTTTAACCTCTTGCCCTTTCGCAACAAGTCGTGCTAAGAAGTGTGTCCCCATCTTTCCTGTAGCTCCCTTTTAAGTATGGAAAGGCCAGAATAAGCTCTCCCTGGAGCCTTCTCCAGGATGAACAACCCCAGTTTTCTAGGCTTGTCCTCACAGCAGAGCTGTTCCAGTCCTATGATCATTTTATGTGACCTCATCTGGACCCCCTCTGACAGGCCCATGTCTTCCTGTGCTGAGGACTACACAGGTAGACACAACATATGTTGTAAATAGTTGTAAATCAAAATAAATTCATAGGGAAAAAAGTCAATAATATGATTTAATGAAATTATCTTTCTTATATTTGCTAATGCTACAGCTAAATGAGTTACCAAGAAATGTGCCAATTAATTTTGATGTTTTTAAAAAATTAACAGGAGATACCTGGTTTTTTAGTACCTTACTGGGAAATGGTAGAAAATGTGTATGTGAATACCATCAAAACTATACTTAGATGCCTAAGGGATGAACAACACTCTGTGATATATTACTTAGCAGACATTAGGTGAGTAGAAATTGTAGCTTATTACATTAACATTATTTTGTATTTTTCCTGTGGCATTGTATGTCTTTTAACACCAGAATTATTCATACTATAATTACAGAAAAAAATTCCAAGATTATTTGAAGCGTCCAGATCTTAAGCAGGATTTTGTATCTCAGTGGCAGTTGGATTTTAATTCAGTTGCTGATGACCTGCGGGAAGATGAGGAAACAAAAGCAGAACTACACCAAAGAGTTACTGTAAGTGAATGGCAAAAGTTATAGTATACCCAAAAGTCTATACAAGCTTGATGTAACATGAATCATATTACTTTTAACTTTTTTTTTCCTTTTTACCACTCTTCTTAAGCTATTTCACTTCCATTTGTGCATAATTATTTCTCGGGTTTTTGGCCTATCTTATGTCATGCCTTTTTTTTTTTTTTTTGGTTATTGTATTGTATTAGGTTTATGTGTCAAGGTTTTGGTAGCATGGGGGCTGCAGAGGTAGCTTCTGTGAGAAGACACCAGGGACTGCCTCTGTATCAGGCAGAGCCACTGTCAGGTGGCTCCAAGACAGACCTGTTGCTGGCAAAAGCTGAGTCCGTCAGTGATGTTGGTGGTGTGTCTGCAATAGCATATTTAAGAAAGGGTAAAAAAACACTGCATGACAGCTGTGACAGAGGAGTGAGAATATGTGAGAAACAACTATACAGTTACCTAAGTCAGTGAAGAAGGAGGGGGAGGTGTTCCAGGTGCCAGAGCAAAGATTGCCATGCAGTTAGTGGAGAAGGCCATGGTGATGCAGGTTGTCCCCCTGCAGGCCTTAGTAGACCACAATGAAGCAGTTATCTGCCCTGCAGCCCATGAAGGACTCTGTACCACAGCAGATGAATGTACCCTGAAGAGAGACGTCTCCTGTGGAGATCCCACAACAAAGCAGGCTCCTGGCAGCAACTGCGGGCTGTAGAGAGGAGTCCACAGAAGAGCAAGTGTTCCGCCAGGACCTGTGGCCTGTGGGCTGGAGCAGTCTGTTCCTGAAAGACTGCAAGCCTGTAGAAAAGACCCATGCTGGAACAGTTTGTGAAGAACTGCAGCCTGTGGGAAAGTCCCATGTTGGAGAAGACCATGGAGGACTGTATACCTTAGGAGGGAACCCACCCTGGGGCAGCAGAAGACCATGAGGAAGAAGAACCAGCAGAGACAAAGTGTTATGAACTGACTACAACCCCCATACCCCATCCTCCCTGCACTGCTTGGCAATGGAGGAGGTAGAAGTGTCAGGAGTGAAGTTGAGCCTAGGAAGAAGAGGGGATGGGTCAAAGGTGTTTTTACTTTTGTTTCTCACTATTCTGCTCTGTTATTAATTGGCAATAAATTAAATCAATTTCATCAAGTTGAGTCTGTTTTGCATAGGATGGTAATGAGTAAGTGATCTCCCTGTCTTTATCTTGACCCATGAGCTTTTCTATCATATTTTTTTCTCCTTGTCCACTTGAGAAGGGGGAGTGATAGAGCAGCTTGATAGACACCTGGCAGCCAGTGAAGGTCAACCCACCACTGCAAAAGATATAAGTTGTATGCTTATATCTTTTTTTGTTCGGTAGCATATCCTTATGTGTATATCCTACAGTGCTGGGCCAGCCATGAGTATCTGATAGCCTTCACCTTGGCTACCTACTATCTATGTCACCACTGATGTGTTATGTAGCTCAGGGACTACTCATTTGTCAGATTCCCTGTGGCTTTTGTCCAACAGAGGACAACTGGATTTGTCTGAAGACGCTGGACACGGGGAGAAAAAGAGGATCTGACATATTAGCTATAGGATGAAAAGAAATGGCCTCAAGTTGCCCCAAGGGAGGTTTAGATTGGATATTAGGAAAAAGTTCTTCATGGAAGGGGTTGTCAAAGATTGGAACAGGCTACCCAGGGAAGTGGTTGAGTCACCATCCCTGGGGGTGCATAAAAGACATGTAACTGTGTTTCTTAGGGAACCTGGTTTACTGGAGGATTTCACAGTGTTAGGCTGATGGTTGGATTTGATGATCCTAAAAGCTTTTTACAACCTAAATGATTCTATGATTCTCTGATACTAGACTGAGACCAAGATATGGTCAATCAGGAATCACTTATCACCTGAAACCTAAGCTTCTCAGTGCAGGGCTGGTAGTCTGGAATGCCACTTCTATTTATTCCAAACAAGTCAGGTGGTGTAGAATTTCTTGGAGCCTGAGAGACAGATGATTTTAGCTTACCTTAGCACTGCATTTAGTAGCACTCTTCCCATCTCCTCTTATTACATAGAGGCCTGTCATGCTATTTCCATGCAGAGATGGCAATGAGCAAGTGTTTGCATGCATGTTGTTGTATGCTTAGTAGGTCCTCAATCCCATCAGTTATGTGCTTATAACAGATGTATCAGCTATCAGATATAGTCACTAGTTGAAGAGCCCTCAGTTATAAAGAAATGCTGCTATCAGATATAGTCACTAGTTGAAGAGCCCTCAGTTATAAAGAACCATCCACATTAAAGAAAAATGGAAAGGAGCTATGCAAATTGGAAGAATATTTGAACTCTGACATAATTTTCTTAGAATTTTTCATATTGCACATGTCCTTAGAGTATTCTTCTCGTAGCTGTATTTGTTAGCAAACCATTCAAGGGGAAATTTGGTGCAGAGTTAAACTATTCATATTCTCCCATCTGTGTCTAGTTTAGATAGGTCTCTCTGCCTGGGGAAAGCAAGGCAGCCTAGCGTTGTCCTCTTCCTATACATTGGTCTCATACTTTTGAATCCTTCTGTCTGGCATATTTCCCAAGCTAGTTTCTGTCAGCTCCCTGTAAGCACATAACTTTTTGACCAAGCTTTGATGTTTATAGCAACGAAGAAAAAGATCCAAGTGGGAATATTCCCTAGGCACAAGCAATATATATGATTTTTAATAATAAACATTAAAAAATACATTTATGTTTTCTTTCATAGTTATTTCTCATATTTGATTTTGTGTTTTAGGACCTAAGAGATTTTCTCTGGGATATCTGTGATAGCAGAAGGGAGGAAGCTGAGCAGGAACGTACTGATATCATGAATGATGGCTGGTTACCAGATCGTAGGGGGATTGCGATGAACCATTTCTTTTCACTCATGCAGGTATGGCTCTACTACGGAGTCTGCAATAGAAGGGGACAACAAAACAGATTCGGAGGACAGTAAGCCTCAGAGGAATTTCATACAGTTGGTTCCAAATAAGTGAAGGATGAAGAATTAGATAAGCAGATATTCATGCCTCTTCTGAATTTATCTAGAAAGTTAGAGATTAGAAGTAGATGGCATTCAATAAATTTAACTGTTTTTGCAGGCAGGCATGGTTAAGGAAAATATCATTGTTATTGTTCAGCTTTCAATCTGCGATATATATTGGTAGTCTTTGTGGTTTTATCAGCCAAGTGAATCATCTGATTTTTGTAACACAAATCTTAGAGCTGTTTATCCTTCTGTGATAATATTGACATCTGCTCTTAAGTTTTGAACTACATAATTAACTGCTGCTGTAGACTCACTTGCTGTTCAGGTTGTTGTGTATTTCGCATAAAATTATTTCATTTGTTGCATCACCAATGCAGCTTGAAATGCTTCCTTCACACTGAAAAAGAAAAATGTTTTTCGAAAATGCAGTGTCATTTGTTGCTATTGAGAAAATCCATTCAAATATGACCCAACTTTCAAACACCTAACTTTAAAGTTTTCAAGAGACTGTCTTCAGTTAGTTGGCTTTCCTCTGCTCCACCTTAAGCCTTTCTTCTTATTCAGCCACACTACTAATTACTTCAGTTGCTGAAGTAAAGTAAAATTTCCCTGTGACTGCTGTTCTAGGTGGATACATGTTTTTTATGTCAGGGCTGGAATAGACTGGGCTAGACTAGATTACATTAGACAGGCTTTTCTGAATGACCATTCTGTGAAAGTTTTGGTGACTGTAAGGGAGACAATGAAGACAATGTTTTAAACACATGCCGTGTGATGATAATTTGGCTGAAAAATCAGGCCTAAGCAGCTTAGGCTGGGCTTGTTGCCCTTTAGTTCTCTGTTTTATTTCTATGTGCTTACCAAAGAAGGGAACCACACTCTTATGAGACATGAGTGTTGTGGTGATTTAAGTAAAGCTTGTGAAGTAGTCAGTTGCTATATTAAGTTAATTATTAACTCTGTTAAATTATTAACTCAAGAGAGAGGTCTGAACATGGTTGTATATATGCTGGATTTGGTTGTGCTGTATGAGGAACTTGATGATTGTTGTGGGTCCCATACAATATTCTATGGTAATATGATTTTATATTCTATGGTAAATGTAGAGTAACTGCTGACTAACTGAACAACATCCTGTAATAAGGATATTTATATTTAAAAATTAAAAAATATATTTAAAAATATATCTTAAATTATATGCATAAGGGAGACAAATTAAAGTAATATTGCTAAGCTTATATCTTCTATTTTTCTCCTTTTATATGCATGTATAACTTTGCAACACTGCTTGTTTTCTGGCAGAATTTCATGGACATGTATGAAGCAATCCAGAGGAGATTCACTATGAGTCTGATTTGATGTGTCTTATGTGGATATGCAGAATGGCCATTTAAATTACAAATACATGTGTTACCCATAATAAGCTTTTTTTTTTTCCTAAGGAAAAATGCAACATTTTTACTTCCTTTACTTAGTATATACTCCCTAAAAAAAATGAATTATTGATGCTAAAACTACAGAACGAAAAATTTAATAACTATATATTTATGTTATGGCTTTGTTTGAGAAAGAGCCAAAAATAGGCTTCTTTGGTCTTGAATTCTCTGTGGGTTTTTCTGTGGGAAGTTACATATATTCCCCAGGTGGCTCTTTTACTATATAAACATACAAATTTGTATAAATGCCGTTTATCAGATTTCTTTCCACCATTCTGTGTACACACTGTTTTACAATAAGATATTTTCTCCTTAACTTATGGATACGTGTTGGTTTATACCACAAAGGTTTTATCCTTCGTTTTGTGAATGTGGTTTTGTGCATTTTCCCATGAATATTTAGTACTGTTTTTTCAGTTAGAAGCTAACACCATCCTGTATCAATAAATCAAAACATGACAGGTGTTAAATGTTTTTTGAACCATACTGGATTTCTTCCAAGACAATTCACACAAAAAGATCTTCAAGATACTTGGGTGTGGAAAGTCTGTTGATTTCTTTGGTCCAAAAAAAACGCATGGCTTCAAAAGTTTTCTGCCTCACTTTTAACTCTTTTTATTTTGTGCTATTAAGGGTTTTAATTATTTTGAACAAAAAGATGCCTATGAAATGTTGGTACTGGTATGTGTCTAGTATGGAAATACATATACAGCAAAATATATTGTAACTGAATTTAATGCATCAACTATTATTTATTGTAAACAATTTTTCCTATTCTAACAACTAAGAATTTTATTAAACCTTAGAAATACCTCTGTGAAGACATTATAGATGCAAGTAGAAGTATGCGTTAAATACACTGCAAATTTTCAAACAAATATGGTTATGTTCATTGTTCTCCCTCTAACTCTTAGGATTTAGATCACTTTGCTATCATGTATTTAAAACATAACAGAAATTTGTTCTGTCCTGTTTTGAATTGCAATCTTTCTGTTCTTTCTTCTTGAGGTTGAAGTGGATCGTTTCCAAGATACAAAGAGACTTCTTCACGACTATTATAGGGCAATGGAAGGAAAAATCCCAACAGAGGACAGTCAAGATTTTACTAGAATCCCATTGTTAAATATTATTGATGTAAAGCAGAAAGAAGATCAAAATGAATCAAGAAGGTAGAAATGCACTGAATTATACAAATATATACAATTTATTGTTAGCTTTGTGGGTGTATGTGAAAATACATATGTGTATATTTCAAATGATAGGTAAATAGGAATTTTTAACCAGGTATTATATTCAAATAATGAATCTTGAATCATCTTATAGTTTTAATTTATCCCTGTTTTTTTACTGACTTACCTATATAATTTTCATTAATACATCTCTGAATTATAAAACATTTAAAAAGCTGACTTAGAAAGGAATCTGCTGTAGAAATGTTTACTGCTTCTCTCTGTGTTGCTGACAGTTTCAAGCACAATCCTCACATAACTAAGTTAAATATTATTATGGAACATCAACAGGTTTAAAATTTGCACAGACAAACAAAATTAAAAGGGATATATAACAGCAAGTATAAGTCAAAGCAACAATGAAAGATGCACAGAACTGAATGCCATATTAAAGAGATATCATAAATTAAATTCACAATATCAAAAATACTGTCAATAATGATAGCTGCTTTTTTAAATACAGTTCACTTAGAAACCATCTGAGTAATAAAGCTGTACTTCTAGCCCTTGTGGAATATATCTGCAGATCACACTGTCACTTAATGTAGTTTTATTCGTCTATTATTATTCCTTATCTTCTTTAGTTAACAAACTGTTTTTCTTGTCATCCATTTTATCACCTTTGGTCTTAAGGAAAGTTCATCCCTTTTCTGTTGCTATGGCAAGTTTCGAAAATAGTACTCTCATTCTCTTACTATATTGTCCGATATAGCTATAAATTAACACTTTTTATAAAGAGGTGCACAAATTATGCCTTATGTTATCTTTTTAAGGATTCCTCTAGTTTCTTGGAAACTGCCTTCATCAGAAACAAGTATTACCAAGTCAAAAAGCAAGACAACTCTACAGAAGAGTGCTAAGGATGAGAATTCTTCTGAAAGTGGAAAGGCCACTTTTGGGAAAGACGAAAATCTTATTACTGATACATGTCAAGCAGCAGTAACAGCAGTATCAAATATGGTACGGAACGTTTTATTTACTTAAACATTTCTGGATCGGACAAAGCCTCCCATTCAGTGTGCAGTCAAAATGCACAGCCTTTGCACGGTGTATCTAAATTTCATGCCTCTTGCTCTGCCACTGATATTTCCATTGAATATGTTTGTGTTTCTATGAGGAAAATGTTGGAATCCATGTATTGTCAGATCTCCAGCACCTCTGTATTTACAACTGACTCTTTCATTCAGTTACTGAGAGAAATAATTTTAATGTTGACTCTATATATCTACTTCTTTCATGATAAGCAAACCCCTTATCCCTTATAGAAGTATGAGAAGAGGGAAAAATTTTATCCTGTAATGCAATGTTTGCTCAAAGCTTTCAAAACTTCAAAAGCTATGGTTACATTATTTTCAATATATAGCTGAAAGTAAATTAGGTGGCCTTTTGAAAAGGCTGGTTTGTAGGTTCACTTTTTCTTTTTAAGCATTTCAAAATAAGCTAAGTTCTGCACTCTTATGGTGGAACTGTAGTCTTGCTTTGCATACTGTTGATTCTTACGTTTCTCACTTTCTCCTAGATTACACATGATGGGCTACAACAATTAAAACCATTATTTTCCCATCTCGCATTTTTGCTGTAGAATTTTGTGGTTTATAAATAATCAAAATGTAATCAATGTACTTAGTTAAAATATCTCCTTTGTTTTATTTCATGTGTCTATGTCTCAGCAAGTACTTCCAGTAAGTATAGGTTGTTTAAACTGTAGTTGAACAGTATTGATACTATGTGCTTTACTATGTGTGACTATGGTGCCAAGGTAACCACTGAAATACGGTCTAAAGAAATGGAGGAAGAAGAAGAACGTCAGCAGCTGGAAGACCTGAAATCATCACAGAAAAATTCAGGCAAAGCTACTGGGAAAGGTGCCAAATCAGCTACTAAAAAGAAAGGTATTTGCAATTCAGGCTTTGGTTTAGCAGTGCTTGAGATTACTGAAATGTAAATGTCAGCAATACAGGAAAGAGTAAGTGAAGACATTTGATTTGGTTTTAATTCCTCCTTTTCAATTTCAAATGTGACATATCAGTATGAAAATCTGGTAGTAATAAAGGAGTGCGGAGGCTTTTGAATAGCCATTGCATTTTTTTAATCATATGTGGTTTTGTTGTTATTACATAGGAATAAATATTCTAAACAGAACCTAGAAAGTAATTAGTAATATTTCTCCTTGTGCTGTTTTGGAATTGAAGACTTAGAACTAGTTTATCAAATAAAATTAAATAAAATTCCATTACATTCTGCCTGCTTTCCAGCCATACGTCAAAATATTTCAATTCAATTCAAATAAAAGTACTGGAATAGAATGGATAAATTTTCCAATACCTCAAGGTGTTTTGGAAATAATTAATCAGCCTGATAGTAGCATGGATCTATCAAGGTCCATCATTTTTACATATAACTGTAACATAGTGTGAATAAAGAACATAAAATCTAATGGCACACATAGTCCTGAAAAAAGAGCGGACTCATATTGAGATAGGTGTTGCACATAGGCCTGGCAAGAATCTGTCCAAACAGATAAGAATACAAAATTTATTTGCAAAAGTGAATCAGACCTAGAGAACCCTATCTCTTTAGCACAGCAGTTCAGGCAGTCTGCTGGGAGGAATCTTGACATGCAATGCTCTTCATACATTTTTTCATAAATACTTCCTCGAGCAGGTAGGGGTTTAAGTAACTTCCCCTTCTTTCTGCAAGATGTCAGAGCTTCAGCAGGAAGTGAGTGAGGCTGGCAGCCTACACCTCGTGCGTTTTGTAAAGGCATTCCACATAGTAAGAGAGGGGCTCAAGACCTGCGGGTGTGAGGGTAGCCTGAAATTCAGGTACTGCATTTCCAAGTGAGAAAGCTGTAACTGCAGAGTTGTTATGTGTAAAGCAGCTGGTTTGTTTGTTTCTTTTTTTCTTTGAGAGACATTTTATTTGCACTGTAGTCAATGCTCTCTCTCCAGTTGATTCTGCTTATAGCAGAGTGAAGTAGAATAGCCCTGCAAATAGCCACATGGACACCTCACTTGTGAGCCTCAAGGAGCCTCGTGTGTGTGCTTAGCTCATCAATCCAGCCAAGACAGTAGCAGGTTTTCAGATTTCTGGAAAAGCTTTGTGATGAAAAATCAGCAGCTATTACCTATCATATACTAAGTGGCTAGGTTGGAGTTTGTGGATTGCTTCTTGGAACTGAGTTTTGGTTCAGATCTGGTACTAGATGACTTACCTGAAGTCACAAAACTGTAAAGTGACAGAATGGCAAATAGAACTCAGCTGTGCATTTGTCATGGTAGAAGATGAAGTATCAACTGATTTATCTGTAACTAAAGTATGAACATAGTGCCAAATACAGTGTTACTGTAGTACTGTGACAGAATAATTCCCTAAGGTACAGCTGTAGGCTAGTAACAGTGATACAAATTATCAGATATAATGTTATCACTTCCAGATTTGACCATTTGCTTTATGTTGACCTTACATATCATGCTTATGTCATTATTTTTTTCTGTAACAGCTCCATCTACTCTTCTAGGTCAAAGCAGTTACAAATATTTTAATATTTTTGAGTACTAGTCACAGTGTTGTGACTAAAGAATTTCATGCAATCTTTAAAACCATTAAAAAGTCCTTTACAATGTCTGTTCATAGGTATGTAAGTTAACACAAGCTGAAAATCATCTAGCAGAATGGTTTAGAAAGGCATGAAACTATATAACTCTTTTTTTTTTGTCTCACATATTCTGATTTTTTAAAATAGTATTATTGTTCTTTTCACTGCTCTGATGATAACCAATTATATTTACTACCACAGCATTTTTACTATGGTTTGCTAAACTTGAATTTGCTCCAGAAGGAACAGTTACCTTTCAAAACAAATTTGTGTAATTTTAGGGTCAAAGAGAACATTTTGACCATCTGGCATCACAACAGAGACACATCTATTCAGTCATGATTTTCCATTCAGAAATACATCTTAGGATGTTATTTAACTAATTTTAATACAGTTGTATATGCTGCATTAATTTTGTGTGTGTTAATTTTAGCTTGTCTTGCATATACAAATCACATTTGAAGAAATCTAAGTATGTTGAAATAAGACACGAGTAATCACTTTTGTAGTCTCATTAATGGTTACATCAAGTAAGGTGGAAAGTGCCATTTTCCATGTGACAAAATGTGCTGTCTTGTGAGGGAGCCCGTATACAGATCCAGACTTCTGAGCAAAATCCAAAGACTGAGAGGTCTGTTTTCCTGCAGGCCCGCCTTCTGCAATTGAAGATGGCTCAGTCCCTACATCCCCAGAAGAATTAAAGAAACAAGAACTGATGGTTAAAATAAAGAAAGAATATTTCAGTGCCTTGAAACATGAGGGTATGTTACTATTTGGTTACTTATAATGGCGGGGTGATTTAGGCAGTGTAATAATCAAAACTAGCCAGAAACTTTTCCTGGGAAAACGGATACAATTAGGAAAAAGGAAGTGTCTGGAGAAATCACTGAATTCTTTAGGATGGTAGTCATCAGTGATTTTATAGTAATATATTTAAATATAAAATATATTTAAAACAGAAATGAGTTTGTCTTTCTTTTTATTCTCTTCTATTTCACTTTATTTGATTTTATTTTCCATGACTAAGCAAATATTCATCATGAGAGAATAAGTTTCACATAGGTGGTTAGCCACTCTTCACTGCTCAATAGAATTTAATTCGGTATTTGAAATATTTTGATCTGGGAAAGAATTTGTTCACAATTATAAATCTCATTGATGCTCTTCTTTCTAATTTCCTATTCCTCAGGCTCCATGGGATTCAAGCAGCAAGACACAGATTTTATTTTTATTCTTACAAACCCCTTTTCAGACAGACTCTTCCAAAAACTATGTGTTGTTCAGACTTTGTCTCTTTGTCTGTCTTACCCAGTAACTTCCAAGCCAACCAGTCAATTTCAGCCCAAAGCAGAAGTCCTTTCTTTTTTTTCAAGATGGGTTTAGACTAGAAGAAAAAGACCTCTTTCTCACTAAAGGGAAGGTAGAACCCAGCCCTTAGATATTCTGGTTGGCAACAGTTGGCAAGCCCATCATCGTGTATGTTACCTCCTTGGCAGGGCTCACTTTTTTTTTTTTTTTTTTTTTTTTTGCATAGTATATATCTAGAAGAGTAGAGGGCCAACAGCAGTTAGTGAACAAAACACAAATTCATAAGGCTTCTCTAGGGCCACACCAGACCAAACGCAGGTGTACACACCTGCCACTTTCAACGTGGTTTAATCCAAAAACACCTTAGGAATCAATATTCTAAGATTTTGGGATAATTAGAAGAGGAATGGTAGTGACTTCGAAGATCTTAATAGCATGAAGACAAATTTTAGTGATTAATTGTCACGTCTTGTTTTCTTTAGGTTGCTTCATTTTTGTCTTGTATTTGACAAAAAAACCCCAGGAATCTAAGGAAGACTAGACACTTGAGCTGTACTTTGTATTTCACAGACACATAGCTAGTACATTTGAGGATCATAGTTTCATTTGCAGCTATGGTAACTGGATGCTTGTGCTTTTGGTTATAAAGATATAGGTGCAAAGTCACTAGTTGTGGGCGCTTGCTAAATTTTTAAGGTTGATTTTATATTCCATTTCTCTGTTACATCAATAAGTCTTTTACTCTGCTACTGTTAAGAGAGCAGTTTCATCAGTGGACTGCACAGTACCTGCTTCTGAAAATGCAGGGAGACAAAAAATTGTCATACACCTATCTTTGTAGCGTGCTGACAGCACTACTCAAAATGTAAAGAGGTCATAAAAAAGGCAGCCTTGAACTGTATTAAAGAAACGTAACTAGACAAGCACAAAGCATCATCTAAAATACTTTCAGTTGCTAAGAACCTTTACTCTTACATCTTTGCCATCAAATGAAATAACTGTCTGTGAGACTCAATCAGTTCTATGTTTAAAATTTTGAATGTCAACTCTTTCTTTCTCAAAACAGAAAGTGTGCAGTGTTGCATTATACCGTTGCTGAGAAATAACATTAAAAGGACATGCCTCATATTTTTGCAGTTTCATCTTTCTACATTGATTGCCTAAAGAATGTTTCAGCCTCAAACTTAAGTATTTTGAAAACTTAGTAGCCTATGGAGTGATTATAATATAAATATTTTGCAGTCTTTGAATTCCCTGTACCAATTACTAAATAATATTAACTGTTTCAAAGATTCTGCATTACAGAAGGTTAAATGTGAAGAAAAATCAAATTGAACACTAAATTTGCCTTCAGGATTGAAAATAATCTCTAGCTACTTGTCCTCTTTTCTCGCTTTTCTTTTGTAAGGCTTCAAATGTCTTTCAGTGCCTTTTTCCTGTGCCTCTCAATACATTACTTCAGGTGTCTTTTTGTCCAGTTGGCATCCTTTTCACTTTGGACATTGCTGACCTGCCCAAATTTCTTGTCTTTTTAGCTGCCTATTTTATTTTATTTTATTTTATTTTATTTTATTTTATTTTATTTTATTTTATTTTATTTTATTTATTAGCTTCTCAATGAAAAAGTGATCATTTTTTTTAGTCTATGTATAATTTGGGTAGGGGTGAATTATTTTCTTAGTGCTTACTAACCAAACTCTTTTAGAATAAAACCTGACTTTGAGGGTACAAAATAGTCATATGTAGAAAGCTTGGAGCAAACCCAGTGAGGTTAGTTCTAAAGGGCTGGAGGTTAGAAGCAGTAAAGCAAACTTGTATAGTGATTAACAAAACTATTTAGATGTGTTTCCTTTAATATTTACCCATAACAGGATACTCAGACTTGCATAATTAAGCTTTTAGATTTGATGCTGTGTAGTATTAATTTAGTTCTATGTCACTGTCTACTTAAAAATCCCCTGCACCTCTGTATTAGTTTTATTAAGATATTTATTACATTGTGAATTCTGCTGCTTATAGAAGACACATTTTTCTAAAATACATGGTGCAATGGGAGTGATTCTGAAAAACAATTCGTTCAATAATGTGAGAAATTAAATAAATATTTTTCTGCCTAAACACAGGTTAACATGCTAAACTTTAGGTCCTTAAGACTGAGAATTTTCCTCAAATTTTATAAATAATAATTATTATGACATTACTATTTAAACAGAGATAGCCACAATATCTCGACTAGAGCTTCTAAAAGAAAAAGCTTTAGCATTTCTTGAAGAGCTAACAATGAAAGCAGAAGCAGCTTATAAAGATATGGAAAAGTGGCTTGGATCTAGATTCCTGGCAGAAACATCCAGGTAATGTATATCCAGTTTTAAACAGGAACTTTTTTCTTTTAGCTATGCTAATACAGATAGTTTTTTATGCAGAAGCAAATAATTTGGAAAAAAATATAGAAAATAATAATTTCATTTCATAATCTGGAATTTACTTTGATCTTAAATACCTGAGTATCACTTCTTGGATGATTAGAAGGTTCAGCTGGCAATAGTAATCATGCTGTTTTTCTAGACCACAGTTTTGGCAGATTTATGAACATCAGCAGACAACCAGTTATTCCATTTAGTAGAAGCCTCTGTATCACTTTAGTGGCTTCTGTGACTTCGGATTGTGAGGTTACTTTTTCCCATGTCTTACGCATGCTGCAAAATTCTACCTACTGTTATTACCACCATGTATACAATTTCTCAAAATTATTTCAAGGTCCATTAAAAAAAAAAATCTGTTCTAGTAAATAAAATGTGCTTGGGACAACTCTGTGGCACAAAGACCATCTGATATAGAATGGTCTATGTTCATATAATTAAAATATTTTCCTTTCCAAGAGAAAGGGATTGCTTTGCCTTGTTTCTGGCCTGTACTAACTTTTGAAGGATACCTGGGACAGTACTAGTTGGTCCATGTCAGAGCAAGACCAAGAGAAGAGACAGCAATGTAGGATGTGAAGACTCTAGTAGGCAATAGCTCAAAGAAGATGAGCTCTGCCTGACAGCCAGTTTTATTGGCTCTTCTGACAACAGCTACCAAAGACACAATACTTACAGAACATCATGCCCTTTGACCTGACACCCCAACTGTGTCTAACGGAACATTGTAGACAGCTGATTTCTTTCCCTGTATGGATTGTACTCATTACACTTGAAACAGGACAACATATGTCCCTCCACAATGATACTCTAGAAAATGCTCTATACATCTAGAATGTATGGACAGAGCAGAAGGCAAGACATGAAGATGGAGTAAAGGATGATCACAGCTGGAACATGTATACTCCAACCCTCCATATTTTTCCATCAGGTCTCTTCTGTGGCTTAGATCTGCCTTTATATAAATTTCTTACCACAGTTAGAAGATTTGTTGCTGCCAAAAGAGCAGTACACATCTTAATGATTTTGCTGAGTACATAATTCACACAAAGGATTTGTAATTCTTCAGGAAGGTTCTCAGAGTGTAATCACATTAAAACTTTAACCTAAGTTATTAACATTGTGTGTTAAAAGTACTCATTGTTTTCTGCATTTCCATTTGCACAGTGTTGAAAAGCTGATTGAGGTTGCACGACACCATATTGAGAATTCTAGCAAAATCCAATATGAAATGACTTTAGAAGAAACAGATTTCTTCATCAGCAGTGATGTAAAAATGATGCCTGACCCTGTCCCTTTACCACATGCTCCTCATGTAGAGACCTCTGGAAGTGGTACTCTAACTATTTCACAACTTACTACACTTCATAAACAGTTTCTACAGGTGGCACCTAGAGGTAAGAAAAAATTTTGCTTTTCACTTCTGAAGCACTGTTAGTTACCAACTTAAAAGTAACTGCTGGGAGCTACTAAACATTAGTTACCTGTATTATTAAAGATCATACTACAATTAATGATTCTGCTACATACAAAAGGAAAGTCATAGTGCAGAAAATTAAAAATGTGAAATACCAAAACATTTGAAAGGTTTAGTCTCTTTGCTATGGGCTTTATATCCTCAAGACCACATACTTAATATTCATCTAACAGGTGCGTCTGCAATATATTTTCAACAGGGATTAGTATCATGCTTATTTTTCTTAAAAATAATTTCAAATGCAAGTCTTTATCTCATTTACTAATTTAGAGCTCAGTGAACACTGAAGCTACATTATTTTAAAACACATTTTTAAATAAATCATTATTTTAATGCAACTGTTGTATAGAGGCTAGAATACCTATGAACGATTACATTCTTCAAATCAATGTGTGCCAGCAGTTTTGGGTGATTTGCAAGTGTTAACTCAGTTATGTACTTTTTTTTTTTTTTTCTTTTGTGAGTGCATTTATTGTGTCCCTGTGCTCTAACTATGGGAACCTTAGGCTCAGGAAGCTTGAAAAAGACTCTCTTACTAAACTTCATTCTGTTGTATTAATGTTACAAAATAATTTAGGTAAGGCAGTTTTAAACTGAGATGGAAAACAGTTAAACACATATTTGCTGACAGATATTACTATCACTGTTCTGTATTATAATATGATAGCCACTAAGATAATTAAATACAATGTGTAAACATGTGCTTACAAATTTGGATCCAACTCTTCCGATATAATAAGTCAACAAAGGTACAATGAAATTGAATTTAATTCTTTACTCAGAAATGCTTTTCATGTGTATTTATGGAGAAATTCTGGTGAGCTTTTGAGCATTAACTCATTTTAGCCAGAAAAATATTTACAGTTTTCCTTTACAGAGATCTGTATCATCTTATCTATAGTTTAGGAGTGTGTGTGTGTAAGCAATCCAAACTCTTCTATAGAGACTGAAGTAGCAGATACTATTGCATATATAATGCCAAGTGAAACTAAAAATGTGTACATCTGTAATCATTAGATAGTGCCATAGAGGTGAAACACGGACACTAGATTGACTGGTCATTCCACTTAAAAGGTTTTCTTTTGTTTTTAAATAATTTGTTCATTGAGATATTTAAGACTAAGCAATTTTGTCTAATGAAAACTCTAATAGTCTTGACATGTTTAAGACAGAATAAGTATTTTGCTTGCAATAACTAGCAGAATGACAATTGAAATATTTATATTTCTACAATACCATCTTTTTTACAATACTATATTCACTTAAATGATCCAAGATGACTCGCACAGCTATCCAAAAAGGTAAGTATCTTAATATTCACCAGACAGTAGCAGAATGCTGTTGTGTGTTCTCTGGGACAATGGTACAGAATTACTATTTAAAATAATGTCCGTTGCCTTTTTGAATAGCTGAATTAGGATGGGAAGCAAAAGCCATGCAAGTCATCTTTAAAGCACTTTCTCCCATTCTCTTACATACTTTAAAATGGGTTTATTTTCTGTAGCATTATGGAGATTGCATGAAGAAGAATTTTTCCCAGAAAAGCAACCAAAACAAAGAGTATCAAAGGAGGAATTATTATATTGGAAAAAATAAAACATGTAAAAAGTTTTCTCAAAGGTTATTTGGCAAATGTCCAGAGGATATCCTTTCAAGATATGTTCAGCAAGTTGCCAAAATGAAGCAAAAAATGGGAGTGCCAATATACTTTAAAATTATTTGGTATTTACAAAAGAAATCTTATAAAAATTGTAAACAGTTTTGTGTTTCCTAGGAATTTAAAGTTTTCAAGAACTGCCGATTCATCATAGACAACTTTGTTCTATCCTACACACTTGGTTCTCCGTGGAAACACATTACTCACCATTCTAAGCACCGATGGACAAAAAATATAACTTCTGCTGGACCTTCCTACCTACTGTCACAGTCACGTCATAAGGAAATTTTTTTTTTTTAATTATTATTATTATTATCCCAAGTGTCATTGCCCAAACTCAAGGTGGCTGTGCAATGTTTGTTAATTTCACTAGCTCCTCTGTTCAATTTATTAACAGTGCTTTAATATATTGCCTCAGGAATGTGCTTCTCTTTTACAGGAAGAACTGTGACAAGTCTTAAATGGAGTTACTAACACTGGCTTATTTCTCTTTTCTACAGTCTCTTCTGCTCTGTTTTGTTCTTATCAACAAAAGTGAACTAACCATCTATTAGATCTCATCCCCTTTGATTCCCTTTAGCACTATATTCTTCCTGTGACCACATCTGTTGTCAATTCAATTAGCATACAACTGGAATTTCTCAATTTTTTTCTAAAGGTGTTTCAGAGAATGCAATTTTGGTAATGCTTTGCATTACCAAATAAATCAAAATAGATTTTATCCCAGAATTTTTTTTCTCTATCTTCTGATTGAATTACACAATGGAATTCCAAATTTTGTTCATTTTTTTCACAGTCATGATCCTCATGAACAATTCCAGTTTGAATTATATCACTTTGTTCATCAGAAATAAACTTCAGTCAGGCTTTAAACACTTCTATGTTGAATATACAGAAAATGTTTAAAATTAATATTTTAAAAAACTATACAAGTGTCTGCTAAGACATGAACTGAGCCTAGTAATTCTGTCTAATCTGATTCCAGATTTTGCAAACATTGAGAATAGTCAATGATCAAGTTTTATTGCTATTTTGTCTAAGTTGTAGACCTGTCAATTGAGTTTTACTCTTCTTGCCAGATTTGAAACAGATAGGCATATTAAAGTGTGCATCTAGTTCAGTTGAACTTTTCCCTCTTTAATACAACGTTTAGTTGAGTACAACAGTCAGAATTATATGATAACCATGAGTAATGTCTATAGGTTATGCTACCTCTTCCCAAACACTCATGTAGAAACAATTGAAGAGCTTACAATAGTAACCCAAATTATCTGACTTTGATATGAATAGGGAGTGAAGTTCATATGTGATAACAGAAGTTCATCATTTCTAACTTCTATATTTTCTAAGACTATATTTCTCTTCAATGTGCTTTTTTCAAAACTTGAAAATCAAAAAAAGCTATGTTTGTAGTCAGAGGAAGTTTCTTGTATTAGACAAATGAAATAGATAGAAAGTGCCTAAGCTTTTGGTCTATAAAGCCCTTAATCAGAGATCCAAAATAGACACAATACCTCTCCCTACAGATAATGGAAAAAGTGGTAATTCTACTGACGTAGTTTAACTCACACTTCCTGTTAGGTCTCTTACTAAATCTTGTATGTTATTTAATTTGAGAAACCTGTGAATGTTTCCCTACAGTGTTTAAAATATCTCTATCCAATTACTTTTATGAAACATATTTAACATGTTTGTATATGCTTCTGTGTGCTTATATACATCTATCCAGGTATTAAGATCTCTCCTCTCATTGCACCTGTGCAGAAACAGCCATACCTTACTCTGTGTGATTCTAAATTTAAAATCCCAACTCTTGCTAATATCAGGCATGCCCCACTGTAGCCCAAGATGCATTGCTTAGCCACAGCCCCATGGGTACTCAGCAGAAATTAACATTAAACAATGAGTGTAAACTTGACTAAGTTATAGCAGCACCTCTGGTTGGTAAATGATGCATAACTTGCATATGTCATCATCCAAACATCTAGTCAGAAATCGCTATGGAAACCTTTTTCTCAGTGACAATGGAGGGGAATAGGAATAATTTAAAATGTTTTGTTAAAATTTCATGAAAATGGAATAAAAGTTTAATGTAATTCTTATCTCTATCTTAGGTTTACAATCTCTTCATATTTTTACCATATTTTGTGTAAAATTATAATATGTATCTTTCCTACAGTTTCTCACTTTAGGGAAATACTTTCATATAGCACCTTTACATGCCATGCTAAGGCACATGGAGGACAGGGAGGTGATTTGAGACAGCCAACACAGCTTCACAAAGGTCAAGTCCTGACTGACCAACCTAGCGGCCTTCTGTGGTGGAGTGACTACATCAGTGGACAAGGGAAGAGCTATGGATGTTGTCTATCTGGGCTTCTGTAAAGCCTTTTATGCTGTCCCCCACAACAACCTTCTCTCTAATTTGGAGAGTTGTGGATCTGATGGGTGAACTGTTTAGTGAATAAAGAGTTGGCTGGATGGTCACATCCAGAAAGTAGTGGTCAATGGCTTGGTGTCTGGATGGAGATGTGATGAGTGGTGTCCCTCAGGAGTCTGTACTGGGACCAGTGCTGTTCGATATCTTCATCAATGACATAGATAGAGCAATTGAATACACCCTCAGCAAGTTTGCAGATGACACCAAGCTGAGTGGTGCAGCTGGCACACCTGAGGGACAGGATGCCATGCAGAGGGACCTGGATGAGCTTGAGAAGTGGGTCCATGTGAACCTCATGAGGTTCAACAAGGCCAAGTGCAAGGTCCTGCACCTGGATCAGGGCCACCCCCAGTATCAATACAGGCTGGGGGATGAAGGGATTGAGAGCAGCCCTGCCAAGAAGGATTTGAGGGTGCTGGCGGATGAGAAGCTGGACATGAGCCGACAATGTGCGCTTGCAGCCTAGAAGACCAATTATATCTTGGGCTGTATCAAAAGGAGCATGTCCAGCAGGTTGAGGGAGGTGATTCTGCCCCTCTGCTCCACTCTGGTGACACCCCACCTGGAGTCCTGTGTCCAGCTCTGGAGCCCTCAGCACAGGAAAGACATGGACCTGTTGGAGAGGGGCCAGAGCAGCCACAGAAATGATCAGAGGCTGGAACAGCTCTGCTGTGGGGACAGGCTGAGAGAGTTGGAGTTGTTGAGCCTGGAGAAGAAAAGGCTCCAAGGAGACTTTATTGTGGCCTTTCAGTACTTAAAAGGAGCCTGTAAGAAAGATGGGAACAGACTTTTTAGCAGGGCCCATTGTGATAGGACAGGAAGTAATGGTTTTAAACTGATAGAAGGGAGGTTCAGCCTAGATATAAGGAAGAAATTTTTTACTGTGATGGTGCTCACACACTGGTCCAGGTTGCCCAGAGAGGTGGTTGATGCCCCATCCCTGGAGACATTCCAGACCAGGCTGGACGGGACTCTGAGCAACCTGATCTAGTTGAAGATGTCCATGCTTATTGCAGGGGGTTGGGCTAGGTGACCTTCGAAGGTCCCTTCAATCCAAACTATTCTATTATTCTAAATATGAAAATATTCTGCTGACTCATGTATCATTAAGAAATAGTCTCTTGTGTGTGCTATCTGTGTGTTATAGCTGTGACATGATGATTCTTACATCCCTTTAAAATGACACAATCCTGGTTCACAGACTTACACATCTAGTGAACACTTGCATTGCTATCATTTTTAGTGCTCCCTTTTGAACGTTTATTTTTCTGTTTTCAGTTTCACTTCAGGTAATAATCTTAATTTCGTTTCTAATGAATTTTTTGTATTTGTTTATTGTGTTTCTGCACTGCTTCTTGAAACACTCTTGCATCCTTGTCAGTGTCACCTGTGTATCATTGAATGATACTGACTTTAAAAAATATTTTGATGAAAAACAATTCTACCTTGTGCAGCTTTTTCTACATTACTTTTCCTTTTGATTTCATTTACGATAAACTTTTATATGAAAAAAACATTGCTTTGTAAGTAGTATAGGATGGCTTCCTTTTGTTTCCTCTGTTCTTTCTCTAGTACCGCTGTAACAAATACCACCTTCTCCCAGTTTCCTCCCACTAGTGAATCTCCTGTTCCTTTCCATGCCTGTTACCCTTATTAAAAAAAACCGCAAGAACATAGACACAAAAAACCCAAACAAGCGAAAATCAAAAACTAGCCCCCCAACCAAAATCCCACCTTGTTGTCTTCCTTGTCCTTTTTTCTACAGGTTTTGCTTGTACAGCTATGGCCACTATGGATGCACTTGATGTTATTTGTGCTCTGGAACTGAGTTTAGGTTGACTGGCACCTCTTGGGCACAGAGTGGATAAAAGCTGGCCATCTCCCTGCTTTTTCTTCCATATAAGTGTTACGAGAATCTTTCTCCTGTACCTTGGAACAGATTTGAAAGAAATTTGTAAGGCCTTTAGAACTCTACCCCGTTAACAAACTTGGTTCAAATTGGCCATTCTTAAATTATCAATGAGGGGAACTGTTAGACAGACAAATTGATGTAGATATACAGGCAACACAACTGCGTGACCTTCATTTCCTTAGGTAAGCATGGTAAGAATATACTACAGGGACGATTTGTAATGAGTCATCATAGTTGAAAACTTGAAAAATGTTGGTAACATTGAAGATCCATCTTATGGGGAATCTTATCTCTGACAGTGGCTCACAGAACCTGCTCTGATCCCCATCTTTTTTATCAGCAGGAAATTTCTACAGGTGCCCATATACCTCAAGAAGCAGTAGGCACCACAGAGGTGTTACAACCATTTTATCCCTTCCATCTGCAGCTGCAGATCTGTTAATCCTGCCTGTGATCTCTTTTTCACATATTCTTGTGGTTTTGTGGCTGCCTAATGTTTGGGAAGGCTTTTAATCTTCACTGTGTGTTAAGAATGTTTCTTATCCTCTCTTTTTGGTCTTGGATGTAGTACTTGGGTATATGTCAGAAAAAGCTTCTGTGGAGGTGTGGTTGTTTTGCTGTCCATGTGGATCACAGCTGCCAGCTCAGATTTACAGTTTTCATGTGCTATCAACAGTTCTTTTAAAAAATCACTTATAATAGAAAGATATTTAAATTATATGTTCCTAACATTTTTTAATATTATGACCTCTCAGGATAAACAGAATTGGATAGAGCATTTTTATGACAATGGGAACAAACAGTTCTCACAAAATGTATAGTACATGTAAGAAAAGTTGTCCCTTCTTGTAAAATAGAAAAGGGTGAGGTACAAGGACTCTTTCTTAAGACTTTTGAAAGCACAAGAAATAGCATTTATTTCTGTGATTATCTTGAGGTATTAATTAATTAATTATGCCTCTTGACATACACACTATACACACTTATGTAATTTCCCCAGTGCTTCACTTCTGCTGTTTCCCAATGAATAGATTTCAAGTCTTATTGCCTCAGTTCTGCATGGAACTATTTGACTGCTTTCTCTTCAGAGTCATAAACTTAAGGCAACAATATACTACGAGAATCATTATCTTACTAGTGGAGAAGTGAGGGATTTGCAATCTCTAGAGATAGATTTTTCAGAAATGTCAGCCTATGGCATTTGCTCCTACAAAATATATGAATGACCATCTTGACAACAATTTGGAAGACTAATATTGAGAACAAACTCAATGCTTTTAAGAATGTTTCTATTCTGAGAACAAAATTTGAAGCTTATGCAGTTCATCTCTCTCAAAGCAGTAATAAAAACAGTCTACAGATAAATATATTTTAAGAAGATCAGGTCAGCTACGTGTGCTGCAGAACAGCTTATGCATTCTGTATCAGGTATGTGATTATGTACTTACAAACTTGCTCCAAATTAACTACTAGGTGTAGTGGGCATTGTAATAGGTTTGTGACCTCAGTAGTGTCTGGAAACATATTGCCTGAAATACCATTCTGAATTCCACTCTCTAACTGTGTTTTTATCTTGTTTCAAAATTGTATAGATGCTGCTGCACTTTACTGGTTGCAGATTCTGACAGGCTTCTGGTAGTCAAAAAGAAATTGGAGTCAAAACTGAACATTTGATACATGGGTTCTAGTTTCCCAGTGATTTAAGAATAGATCTCAGTTTTCCTTATTCCATTTTATGTGGATGAAAAAAAAGAAAAAAAAACTACAATCAATAATTTATGAAATGAGAACTATTCTATATTTGATTGTTTCTTTTTAAATTATAGCCATAAGAGCACTGAAGCAATTTAAAAGCAAGAATAATTCTTCTAGCAAGCAAGAAGTTGGTGACAGAGGGAAAGAGAAGAAAGATTTGGAATATCAGAGAACAAAGAGAAATCGCCAGTTTCCAAAAATATGGCTAACAAAATATTCCTGGTTAAAATATGATGATGAAAGGGGAATAATGTTTTGTGCACTATGTCGTAAGCATAATGTGGATTTGGGGGAAAACATTCATAATTTTTGTTCAGGCACTGATGACTTCAAGCTTGAATTCATAAATACACACCAGAGTAGTGAAGCTCATGCCTGGGCTACCTGCATGGAAGCTGCCAGTACTTCTTCACCAGACACAGCTTCTTCTGAGCAGATGTTGAAGAGCATGAACTCCATAACATTAGGAAGGGTAGAAAATATTTTTAGAACATGCCATGCTATTGCTAAATCTGGTCGTCCCTTTACAGACCTTGACTGGATGTGCAAACTAGATGATATGAAAGGAGTGGATGTTGGTTCTGTGTTTAGAAATGACAAGTCAGCAAGAATGTTCATACATTTTATTGCTGAAGCAGAAAGAAGAGCTTTGAAAGAGAAACTGGAGAAATGTAAATTCTTCTCTGTCATTAGTGATGGAGTCATAGACAGTATACTGCAAGCAGCTGCAGTTGTCTACGTACGCTTTGCAAATGAAGGAAGAGTCCATTGCCAGATTGTTGGCATTCAGCCTGTTCACAAAACTGATGCTCCAACTATAAAAAATGCAATTGAGGAAACACTACAAATAAATCTTCATCTCTGTCTGGCAAGTCAAGATTGGTCAAGAAAATTAGTTGGGTTTGGAAGTGATGCGACAGATGTCATGGTAGGAGAAAACAGAGAAGTAGCTAAACTTCTGAGGGAAATTCAACCTTGTGTACAATCTGTGCATTGTTTTGCTCACCGGCTAAAGTTGGCTTACAAAGGAGCACTGAAAAATATTCAGCTGTACAAAATCTTAAGCACTGTCTTGAGAAATATATATTACTTTTATCATAACTCACCTCTAAATAAGAATAATCTCAAAGCCACATATGAAGCCATCAAGTTACGCCCAGCTATTCCTTCTCGCACTGGAGGCTCTCAGTGGCTTCCTCGTCTACAAACAGCTCTACAAATTCTCCTTAAAGGTTATCCTGCAATTATTCTACATCTGAATAAGGTAAATTATTTAAAATTTGCATGTAACTTCCTGAAAAAAATAATTGCTATGGCTAATTTTTGTTCACATACCCAACACTTTCTTTTTCTGTATTGATTTACAGATTGAAAGAGATTCAAGAGCTTCAAAGCAGCAGAATGTCAAAGGCCTTTTACACCTCCTTCTGAAAATGGAGATAGTCAAGTTTTCACACTTCTTATTGGATGTCATCAATGTTCTCAACATTCTGTCACGTGTTGTTCTGGATCATAATTCCTCCATTGCAGATATATTTGCAACCGTGCAATCAACTCTCAAAACACTCCATATGTATCAAACAAGGTCTGGCATTTCTAACAATTGAACCATGATCTCTAAGAGTGTAATAAAAGAGTATTATATATTGATATATTGTTGTGTATTCTATGTCTTTCAGAGCTGGACCAAAGGAACGCCTGATGGAAACCATGCAGCACTTTCATGGTTACCAGCTTGTTGGAAATGGAAATATTTCAGCAGCACGAACCAAATTACTAAGTAATTTGATGAAGAAGCTCCATGATTGTTTTTGCGATGCAAGTCAAGATGTTTTGAGAGCAACTGCTATTGGAAGTTTTAAACTATGGCCTGAAAAAATGAAACAAGGTATAGAACTGTGATAATGTCTCCTTGAAGTGCACATTCAAATTTTTTTTTAAAGCATAAAATACTTTTGTTTTGCCTCTGTTACAGAATTTGGTGAAAAGGAAGTGTCTGTCTTGACTAAACATTATGAAGCCACACTAGAAGCTGCTAGTGTGAAAATAGGTGAAGTAGAAACTGAATGGAGCATGTTGAAATTAGAGCTGTATAACAGGTAATAAGAAAACTACATTTGTGTCTGTCTATTGATTTACTGAAAAGGATTATGAAAATACATTTCCTGATAGTTATAACTATACTTGTTACCATGCTATTTAGATTTCAGAACGTCCAGACCTTGACTTGGGATTCAGTGAACTCAGATTATTCAAAGAAGTATCCCAACATCCTGACACTGGTAGATTTGATCCTAACTTTGCCAGCAAGTTCAGCTGAAACAGAACGAGGCTTCAGTCAGATGAAACTCACCATGATGCATTTACATTCTAAACTGATGTCTGAAAGTGTAACAGATCTTATGATAATTCAGATGAACTCTCCAGATATAAAAAAATTTGACCCCAAGAAAGCTATTCGTTTGTGGAATGCTACTTGGAAGAGAAATAGATTACAGGGAGGTGATATGACAAATGAAAGATCAAATTACTCCTCTGAGTTTGATTTGGAGAATCTCCATAGAAGTTACTAGATGAAAATTGTTAGCTTTTATTTTGAGTCGTCTTATACTATACATGTGTACTTTAACATAATACCTTGCAGGGTTAATGAGTGTAAAATTTATATTTTTTTTTCATAATGTGTTACAATGTTAAAATACGGGTTTTCTTTATGTTCACTGTTGAATTGCCAGTAGATGTTTGCATTTGCCTTTCTGTACCTGACTTCTGGAAATACGAAGACAACAACAATAATGGAGTGCATTTTTACCTTGGTGACATGTGGACAGAGGGATGACTCATAACTTCTGATTGTTTATTGCATTTACCTGATTTATAATACTTTATAACTACTGGTCTTAACTGTCATCTTACTATCTGTCTTTAATTGTTCAAAAAGCTTCACTGATTGTGAAAATTCTGATAATATTTTTATAAATATGTGTGAAAATCAGTGCATTATTTGTGTTAAATGACTGCTTGATCTCTGTAGCCTGTGAATTTTGGGTCATACCTTCTTTCAATATCTGTATGTGTTGCTACTTTTTATTTCTTGTGAATGAGGTTTAACATAAACTTCCACAGATTTTTGTCAGACTTGTCCCTCAGAAGACTTCCCTACAGAGGCAGAACAGAACAATTTTCCATTGCTGATTATTAATTGCACAAATGAGTCTTCCTATAGCAAACACTCTTACAGCTAGAATATAAGTAATATACTACACAGCTTGAACCATTTTTTTTCCTATAAAAATGCTTCAGGGAATGTTGAATAAAAATGCTGTATCTTGATTTTTGATCTAGGAGCCAAGAGTGAGAATTGTTCAGAGATGCTTCTGATTTGTAATTTCATACTTCTACATGTTTTAAATGCAACTTTATATTTGATAATTTCCAATCAAGGAAAAACATACCAGCAGAATATATTTCGACCATCAAGCTAATTAGCGATTTATATCAAAAGAAAGCCAAAGTGAAATCATTAATGACCCTATTTCAGTCACGAAGATCAACTAGAAATAATTTGGATAAATGAATTTGAGTTCATTCACCTTTAAATCAGCCCTTTTCCAAAATCATTATCAACTCTCTACTGTCAATATGAAACATATCTAGGAATTGCAGAAGGTATACTAGAAATATATACACACAATATGCACACACACACACATATATAGTCATTGTTGTGTCTCTTGCATATATATTCATGCTACTTCTAGGTCTAAATAGTATATCATAAGCGATTAAGCTATGTTAGTCCACTGAAGTAGAGTTAATCTATAGGGATCAGAAAAAGAGATCAGTGCTGTGCATTATATAGTTGATTATAAAAGATACATCATTGAAATGTCTTCATTTGTGATTTCTCAGATAACAAAAAAGTTGTTATACTTTACCTAATAAGCAACAGGATATGTACTATACGGGGTACCTTATTAGATATGTGGCATGGGCAATTCTAAGGATTTTCTCTTAAACCTCATAACACCAAGTTTTCCCCTCAAAGTTTTCAAATGGGAAGATGGTTATTAACTATTATTAACTATGATGAGATTAGGGAAAAAAAAAAAAAAAAAAGAAAATAAGAGAAAAAGAAAATGTGTCCCCAGAATGTTCAACAGCAGAAGACAAAAAACAAAGTAACAAAAGTGTATTTTGGATCTGTAGCACTGAAGTAACTTCCGTGATATGCGGGGGGAAGCATCACATTTTTAATATTAGGACTGAAGATAATGAATGCATTACTCTTGGAAAAATACTAGTAAAATCGTAGTATTATAACAAGTAGTTGGATATCAAGAAGTCATCTATGTCTAAAAATGGGATCAAGTGTAGTCAGACAACTATGTCCAATATTTGTCCCTTGTTCTTTTTTGATAAGCTTTTAAAATGGTCCAGTGTAGAATCAGTGTGGTTTGTTTTCCTTAGTGCTTTGGTGTTCTTCTGATTACATGGTTTTCACTGCTATCTGAAATATTTTTGCTGCAAATAAACTTAATTTCCTATTATTCTTCCTAATTGCAGCTATCAAGAGGGGCTTATCCCCATGCTCCTTGTAGTATTTGTTTTTAACTGATAAACTACTTCTATATTTTCTCATAATTTTCCTTTCATAAATTAAACTAGCAGAATTCCTTCAACCTTGCCTCTCAGGATCTGGTTTCTAACCCTGTGAAGATTCTTTCAGCTTTCTTCTTGGCACTCTTTAGTTGCTATACATCCTTCTAGATCTGCAAATTCCAAAATTGTATGCCAGCAGAAGCCTTAACAGCTGAAGAGAATACAAATATTATTTCCAGTGTCTTCCCATGTACTCTTCAGTGATGATGTAATCTGCCATAATCCCTAGGGCATTTTCTACAGAAATTTTACTTTGGCAGTAAGATTCCCACTGTCACTTTTATGCAGTTCATTATTTCAGTCCATTGTGGCACTTGACATTTATTCTTATGCTATATAGTTTCCTTTTTATCCCAGACTGTATCTCCAATTTGTAAAGTACACTTTGAATTCTGATTCTGTTCTCCAATGTGTTTGAAGTCCTTTCTTGGTTGTTTTTATCTGCAATGTAATGAATGTATTAATTTGTGCAGTCTGTTTACTTAAAGCACTGTTCTGTTCTGTTTCCAATGAGGTTTACTTAGTAATCTTGGCCATCTCTCTAGTTTTTAAAAATCTCTTTGAATTCTGATTCTTCTTCCAAAATGCTTGCTATCCCTTCTAATGAAATGTGTAGAACCACATTTAAAGAGTTCTTTTTTTCTGTTCAGTCTCCTATATCATTCAATAAAAAAGTGTTTGGTTTGTTTGGTATTATTTGGGGTTTGGTTTGGGTTTTTTTTTGACTTAACAAAAAGATTTTTGTAAAGAGCATTCCTGTTCTGAAACCAGTCTTGTTAGATGGACAAAGTCCAGAGAATATTATTTCCTTGCACTTGCAGAGCCTCGTTTGCAGACGCCAATATTCTTTCCTCAGCACTATCTGCGTAGCTGTCCAATCATCTCTCCATGAATATAAAACAATTCTGTGGCATTGGCAACCACTGAATTAAATTGATGAATCATCTTTTGTTTTGTAATATAATCCAATATTAAAAAACAGTTCAATGTTCTACAGCGTGATTCCAGATACACTATATCTAGACAAAATATCTAAAAACACACTGTGGAAAGGAATTTGATATCTTTTTTATATGCTTGTGAGGAATCTCCCCTCTTCCTCTGAGACCACCTTATTCCTTCTAGATACGTCAGGAGGAGGAATTAACTCATACTACATTTGAGGGTTTTTAACTATTATAACTTTTTGAAGACACCTTGAAATTGTCCCACATAAGGTTTTTCAGGAGGAGGTAGTAAAAGAAAGTATCCTGCAGACACCAGCAATTCTATAATTAACAGACAGAAAGTAGCTTAGCTCTGAATGAGTGTTGTTGCTTTACGTTTAGCAGAGTAAGAAAAACAGGTAGACAATACAGATCACCTGACAGAGCTTAAATATCTCACAATAATTCATGCTTGCTATTACCCTACATCAACTAATGTAAAATTTACCTTAAAACTATGTTCTAGCATGTTCTACAATCCAATCAAAGTTCGATAAATAGTGGTTACTATTTTAGATGCCAATCCTTTAATCTCATTTCAGATGTTATCTCTTGATTCAAGTTCTTTAATTTCCTTGCCCCTGAAATACTTTTCAGGTATGTTTCTGAAGTCATGCAGCCTCACAAAAAGTGAGATGAGGTTATTAGTATCCTTTTAGAATTCTGTACAGAAGACAAAATTCAATTAGTTTTCGGGACACCAGAAAATCAGAGGAAAAGTAGGAACATCATTTTTTATTTTCATATCAGGAAATTTTAGTAGTAGTCTGCTCAGTCTACTACATATCAGGAAACTGTAGCAGAAATTGAACAGTTTAAACCGTGAGATAACGTGAGAGGAAGAAGTTAAATTGCCAGAATATGATGGATCAGATGCGGAAAGGGAAATCACCAGTAAAATGTGAAATAAAAATTATTATAGATGGGTGAAGCACCAGACATTTTGAGACTACAAATAAGAAAAAAACTTTTCATTATTTTAATATTAATTTTTCACTGGCTCCTCAGTGAACCATTGCCCGTTCTTCCCATGAACCAGTAAAAAGTTACCTGTTTCAATGAATCTTCAATTAAGCCTCCCAATAATGATACTTCTATTATGGGGGCTTTATTGTGCCTTATGGAAATCAACTGATTCTTGTGACTTCAAATTCTCATCAAAATAAAAGTTTCTGGTTACCTTAAAATTATTAAATCAGCAATCCACGGTGCTTCAGTAAACAGCTTAACTCACATGTTTTTTACAAGGTATTCTTTTGCAAAGTAAATAACTCAAAAACCTTCAAGAAGTGACATCAGAACACTGTTATCAGTCTGTTATCAGTCTGCTCATATTTTTTCCCAGCTTTTGCTTTCATGCTGACATTTATGGTAAGACATAAGGCTTAAAGTGCAGGTGTTTCTACCTTCCTTCTTTCTCTCTGAACAGACTTCAAGCTTCTCAAATATTATTATTGTTTTTTCCTCTGCTCTCAAAGCTTATATGTGTGAAGTGTTTCTCTGCTGTGTTAAGATGTGCTGAGGGCATTACTCATGATTTCCTGATTGGAGGAGAACAGGTCTAGAGAGATTGTAGATCTATTAATTCAAATTGGCAACCTGATTTTGTACGTTGACATTATGAGATTTATATTAAAACACATTCTTAATATTTGTACCACTTAAATCTTAACAAATTTCACTTCATTATTCCACTTCAAAGAAAAAAGCTTGCTAGCCATAGAATGTGCACAAGTGTGCCTTTTCAAAAGGACAAGAAGTTTGGCTGTTAAATTATCAAATTCTTCTGGTATTTCACTCATTGTGTTTGCTTTTGAAAGTAATCTAAAAACCTGATGTTTTGACACTATGGAAGGGATCGTAATCTGACCAAATCAGTTTTGTCTCTTAAAATTCAGACAATTTGAAACTTATTTTACATTTTTTGTCTTTACTGCGAAGATTTTGCAGTGAATTCTCACTGAGCCAGCAAAGTCCATTTCTGGATGGACAGACCTGTATCTGTCTGCTAAATTTTGGAATACAATTCTTTGTGTTTTGATACTGTGCATGAAGTATGAAGTTTCTATTTGTTTATAAGCAAATCCATGCCTATTTTAGAAAACAAATAGGTTTTGCACTTATTTACTTTTATAATTCCTTTAAAGTAAAATTTAAGGAGCTATTTATAACCCCCTCAAGCCAATCCTGAGAGCTTTTTAAGCAATTCAGTTGTTTTCAAAATTGTAACAAACTGTGTTCTGTTTTCCATCTTATTCTTTTAGCATACACTTGCTTTCAAGAATAGAGATAGATTTATGATTTATTAAAATAGACAATAGTGAAAAAAATGGCTAGTAGGTGTTCAATGGACAGAATATGTGTGTGACTGGTATTTGTGAAGTACTCGCTGTCAGACTGTGTGAGGATGGGTTAGTGATCACAATGCGAATCAGGACAAATATCAGAAGAATTGCAGTGTATTGGAATATTTGATGCTTACTCTTAGGGGACACATGATTTATTTTTAATGAGAAAATTGTATGTTTGGCTCAAAAGATATTATTACTATCAAGAGTACATTATAGCAAAAGAAGTAATTTTCCATATGGCCACTAAATAAAATAGATTTCCTCTAGCATTGATAACTGTTTAAAATGTAAATATATAATATATATATCTTGACTTTTTTATTAGGTTTTATACAAAAGAAAGAATTTATTGACATTTTTTCTGGCATGATTAATTTGAATCTCGGAACAAATTGCCTTCCTGATACGTGGATGAACTTAACGCTTCCAGATGTAAGTTAACCCTTATTTTCATTTCAGCTTAAGTACTGAATTATGTAGATGGTGTAGCATTGTCCTTACTATGACAAAGTCAAGAGAATTACTATCATAGGGCATAATCTGTTTTTCCTTAAAATTATTCTGTTTCACTAGAGAAAGAATCTGGAAGCCAATGTGCTAAAAATTAGATAATTATGTCAGCCCTATATTTATTTACAATTTTCAGATTATATCAGTTTCTTAGACACCACTGAAAATTCACTTCCAAGAGTTAAAATAAGCTTATGTTCATTTTTTCCAAGGCAGGAGAATAAAATTCGTGGCTGTGTGACCATAAACTTATTTATCCAATATTTTCTGATTTAGGAACATGAAAAAATATAATTTAGTCTTTCCAAATCTTCCATCACTGAATTCTCTGCTTAATTTTATTTTCAGATGTTGCTGGTAATGCTAGGGGATGAAAGGGTTTAAATCTTTTAGCATATTTTGATAATTATTTCTGACAGTAAGCCATGATTCACATTAAGTGTTTAATTGGATTTAGCATGAGGGAAACAGCTTTATTCAAATATTCTTTACACAGATTAATGCATGACTAAACTATTTTAAGGTTTATGAAGAGTGGATTTCCACCGAATTTAGTGAAAAACAGGCATGGCTGTCATCATCAGTGTATAAAAATCTAATCTTAGCACAGGAAATTAGTTATATGGGGAAAACTATGATTCAAACATTCAGTTTATTAATGGAACACATGTGCATGTGTATTCCATGTTCTTTTTTCTTTGAGAACTTTCAGTGCTTATAAGTACTATTTTAATTTTAAGAACAGATTTTCCTTTCCGTAAAAGTACCCTTTTAAAATTAGACATTTAAATTTATATTGAAGGCAGGAAATGCATGAAGCATAAGCTGAGATATATGTTTATTCTGCACAAGCTATTTTGAACTGAATTAACAGTTTCATTCTTGCATTGACTGAGTAATAGAATTTCAAATAAGTTTTCAAATTATAGTAGGCGTTACTGTACCAGCCAAAGTTAGGGCAGATGGTATTTACAACATTATCAAATCATCTCTGTGTTGCTGCAAGCCCTTATTCCTGTAAACACATAATTGCTTTCTTCTTGAACTCCAGTCTGGAGCAAACTAGGCACTTCCCTTGACAAGGTGGGTTCTCACTGCACCAATAGTACAGAAAAGAACTGTGCCAATTTTCTTCCCTCCATTTGATACACCCTTCCCAATGCTCTGTCAGGGGATCTTACGTATATTCCCCTACGTGTTCTGCACACATCTTGTGTGGGAAAAAGACACATGCGACAAGCTGGACACCTGTAAATGTAGGAAAAATAAGACCAAGGCACAGGCCCAGGCATTTACTAGGGTTTGTACTCATGTGACCAAATTGTCAGTTCAATTCCTAGCGCTCTCCCAGATGGAGCATTGGTCAGGAGTTAGCACATACTAAGGACTGTTATCTCTTAGGCGGCTTAGATATAGACCCCTATTAAGGGCATCAGAGTACTTATTTAGGCGGATACCAACTGCACGTGCCAACTGGCCTCACGGATGGGCAGTGTTCTGTGTCCTGTTCTATTTAGTAATGGGTGTCCTTTACACATCTTTGAAATCTCACTGCAGAACCTTGTCCGTGCTAAACAGGAAAAAGATCTAAGCATACAGAGTATATGGAAAGTGTGTGTTTATGCATGTATGTTTGACGATATTTATTATTTTATTTTTATAGTTACAAAATCTGGCATCTGCAGTCACAGCAAACTCAGAACTTGCTGACTGGCGGAGATTCTTACTAGCAGCAGCACAGCCTTGGCCAGTGCCATCTGTGACACAGCTTCTCAAAACTCTGTATAACTTCAAGTCTGTTGATGTAGCTGGATCAGGCTTTATTACACAGGAATCCTATATGCAGGTCCTAATTATTTTCTTTTTTGAATAATATTCTTTTGTTAAACTGTCTGAGTTGAATGATGTCTTGTTGGGTTTATTCACACTGAGAAACTCAGTCTGAATTTTACATGTTTTGCTTTTTAAGAGTGCTTTCTAGGGAAAATTGAAGACCTATTATCTACCTTATCTATAGTTCCACAACTCAGGATAATTAAGCTTACTTTCTATTTCCATTTCCTACTTCCCCCCTAAATTAATTTAAAGTGAAAACGCTTCCCGTTCTAGAGAAACTATTATGTGAGCACTACTGTTAACTTGTTTGACACTGTACCCATAGGACAAAGAGGTTGCCCCCAGACAGAAATAAGTTTCTTAGTTTGGGCTCACCAGCTCCACTTTAAATATTTCTAGAATTCAGCTGAGTATTAAGAATACATCTTTCTTCTTTTAGCAAAGTCCTCCTGATTCTGCTCATTAAATTTTCACCTTGGTTTCTGAGTCTACTTAGGATGACTACTGGTTCACTCTTTTAATGTGTACTAGCTATACATAGATATATATGTGTGTGCATGTAAACACAAAAGTCCTACAGGTCTGTCAGCTTTTGTATGTTCGGTGATACTAAAATACTTTTTAAAGTGTTTTAAATAAATTTAATACCACCTTTATTGCATTTGGTTTTCAGATCACCTAGTATTAGTTTTCTTCAAAAATTAAATAGAGGCTGTGTTCTTCCAGAACCCTTTCAGTTTCAGACCTACCTTGATTAATTTAAAACTTCCAGCAATGCCTGCCAACCCCTACTCCACTCCAGACTGGCAAAGAAACTAATCTACAAAGCCAGAAAACCCACAAAATGTGCAGGTCTATCCACATCTATTTGTTTATTCATGTGATAATATTTTACTGAAGTGTGAGTTTAAAAATAAACTAACAGTTGCAAGACAAGCACACTGTGAATGTACTTTTTAAACACAGAATCCTAGTTGAAAAACTGCATTAACTAAGCAATTCATTTACTCACTTCAGGATCAGATTTAGCTCACATTCAGTCAATGAGAGTGAATATACAATGGTGTACACTCATTTGCTTAGAGACATGCTCCTCTTAGTTCTACAAAACTTCCATGAGAGTGGTGACTCTGAACCTACAGTCTTATGTATTTGCTTAAAGACTAAAAAGTACAAAAAAAATTATAAACATACAGGTAACTCCACAGCTGAAGATCCTTTTTCAGAAGAGAAATATATGTAGGTCAGCACACAAACTAGGTGCTCAAGAAAAGATTTTAGGAACCTCCAGATTATTCAAAGTAACCTACTTCAGCAGGCTGCATTGCTCTGAGGATTTTGGTCTAAAACCAATTCATATTGCAGATAGAAGTTGTAGTGTCTGTCACACCTATTTCATGTTTGGAAATATTACCAAAACTTTCTTCCCTTAAAAACCTTATGAAAATCCTGTTTATTTGCTGTGTATGAGGTCCTGCAGTTCATAATACCGACAGTGCCGTTGTTTGGATTTTTTGCTTGTACTGTTATGAGAAGAACAGAAACAGAATTTTTCAGACTTAAGTAAACTTTAGTCGTCTAATTTCAAATTTATTGATTAGGAACATCTGGATTGTTTTTATTAAAATGTTTGTTGTATCCTTTTGGAGTAATTCATAGCAAATTTTATAAGGTAAATACCTGTTTAATTTCTTTCTTATTCATTTCTTTCCTGAAAAAATAATGATTCACATTCTGGGGAACATGGTGCACTAGAGAACTAATGAGTCAGGGCAGTCCATAAAATTAAGGGAATGATATTAGCAGACAGCTAGTAAAAGAATTATTCATCAGTTGTTGTAATTTATATTACAATTATATTATCTAGAGCAAACCATCTGATATGTCTCTAGTAAAGGATCTCAAAGACAACATAATGTCTGTTTTCTTGCTATTGATTTCCTCAGTTTTCCCAAATAACTCACATTGTGAAAAAGCAGAAAACTAGCTTTGCTAATTAATTTTCCTTTCTGAAAATCTCTTGGAACTTCCTGCTTTGTCCTATTTCATTGTCTTGCTTTGTAAAGAAAACACATAGTAATAACAATGCAGTATTTTATATAATTAAGAATGCAGTAATTCACCTGAAATGTGGAAAAGGATGTTGCTAATGAAATTAGATCTTTGTTACAAAATTTTAACTTAATACCTATGCTGAAATACTGTTGCGTCTCTCATTAACATCTGTGACTCATGAAGATTTGCAACTATTTGGAATCTTCCATATTAGACCATTAATCTAATAGGGAATAAGCTGACTTTTTTGAATGTTAACATTTTTCAATAAAAACAGAAACAAACTTTATTCTCTGCTTAATACATGCATGCATGCTTACCTACATTGAAAATGTAATGAAATTTTGTGTATTTTACTGTCTTAAGAAAAAACAATGACAAGCAACATTCAGTGAGAGTAGCAGGAAGAACTTTCCACTGGGAATATGAGATGCCTCAGCTGGCCTCTCTACATGCATCTGTACTGGTAAACTGCACAGCGCTAGGGAACCTCCCCAGGGGATGGTACCGAATACTGTGACATTGCACAACCTGGCATGGTTTGCCATGGGCCACTTCCAAGCAAGTCAGTTTTTCTGTAGGCAGCCTGGTCCTGCCATCCTGTTCTGGAAGATGAGATCTAGCTGATGTGAGATGTTTCCTGTGTTGGGCCTAGTACTGGAGAGTTGATTCTGAGCACTTTCCATTTACAGTTGTAGATACAGCTCTCTAGGCATTACAGGACACTTAGTTTAGTTACTGGGAGCAGGCAGGCATGGGAAGAGCTGTTTGTGGACAGTTGCTTCCAAAAGAATGGTTAGGACAAAAGCTATGGGCTAGCAAAGAATGCCCTAATAGGAAGAAACAAGAACACACAGAGAGACTCTGCATCATGTTCTGTTTCTTGTGCAGCTTATGTTTACAGATAAACAGCTCATTTTCACTTTTTTAAAGAGCATAGATTCACTTCATATCCCACTTCATTTTCAGTAATTCCCAATGTACCTGCTACAAAGTACAGACAGCTACTTAATTATTCTGATGTCATTGTATATGAATAAAAAATTCACCTTGATTAAACACAAGTAGTAAGATTTTAGTAATCTGTCTGTTGAATAATTATAGACCATAAAGAAGACCACTTCATTTTCAGGTGTGATATTTTTTCTTTTTTTTTTCCTTTTTTTTTTTTTTTTTTTTTAATTTAAATCAGGTTGGCTTATGGTTTAATGGAAATGAAGAACATCTAAGCAAGCCAAAAAGTTACACAGACACTTTTCCTTTAGATAGGCTACGACATCTCATAAAGGTAACTTTTAAAATGTACGTGTTTTGACAAGACCACTTACTACTACCTGAAATGTCTCATTCTAGTTTCTTGGGTCTCTTTTTTTCCATAACTGCTGCAATATTTCAGTGCGTTTTGAGGTCAGATGGTGCTTCAGAATGTGATTTCCATGTATAAAAAGCCTTAAAGTTTGAATTAATATGGAAAGAAATCTAGGAGTTGTCCTTCACTATTCTAAATCATAGTCTACCCAGAAAGTCATAATTATTCAATTTTTTCTTTGAACCACATTGATTTTGCTGCACAGTAACCAGCCTTGTAAACAATGAGAGGCGATACCTGCATCTAAGCTTCTGGAATTCTCCATGGAAGAGGGATATAATAGTGTGATCTGAATACAATAAAGTGGTTTGGACCTCTTTTTCATGATACAGGATTTTATGACTTTCTGCACATTCTGTGAAAGTCCTTGCTGTAGAAAAGAAAATACTATAATTTGTTTCCTTGAGTGACTCAGACACGTCTCTGATGTATCTTGATTTACACAGCATAAAAACATTTTTAAAGATGAGATCACTTATTAGCAGTCATTACTTTATTTCACCCTTCCCTTTTCCCTACAGCCTTTGATTTGTATTTGATTAAATGCCACTTGTAGAAATTAATTTACAGATTTCTGTCCTTTTATAGTTTTTCTTCAGTTTATTTGCTGATACAAGAAAAGGTCCTGCTCTGCTCAGCTATACTGAGATGCTACTTTATTTTGCCTGCCACCCTGATCCTGTTGAAGGTGTTTACAGAGCACTTAGCATTGCTAGCGGAACATATATTCATAGAAAACAAGAAGCTTCCCTTCCATGTGGGGTAAAGTTTTACAGTAAAATATTAGAGAATAGTAATGGTACTTGCAAATTATAAATTAACTATATTTCTGTATATTTTCTTATACTGGGTAGCTCCAGTCCTTACAAGTAGTGCCACTGACTGCATGAGAACTCTGCAAATAATTCCACTGACCTTGCTAGTTATACTTAGAGGTATTTTTCCAAAAGTCTGGAAATTTGCTTGCCAAATAATGATGGAAGTTTAAGATATGTACTGGTAACTACCCTTTGTACTGTGGTACAGATGAACAGAGCACACTCTAGACAATTAAGACCAGCTACCAGTCCCCAGGAACTAAGACTATAGTGTGACATGCTATTGTCGTCCAAAGACACAAAACCAGATCTTATTACTTTTCTTACTTTCTTTACCACTATGTTTCTGTGAGCTATTTGGAAAGATATACATCTTTGTTATTATTTTCAAGTGTTTCAGTTTACCTGTGAGTCATAAGGATTAATAATTTGCAATAAGTTATTTTTAAATTGTTTTTACAGTCATGATGAATGTATTTGCACATCAAATGAAGCTGGGCTTTTAAACATTGTTAGTATTTCTGGAATATATTGTTATTTTTCAAGACTCAAAACTGCCATTAGTGCACTGCATGCATCAGTTACTTATTACTGAAGTATTAAATAATTTTTTTGACATATAAAATATACATCTGTACGTACACCTTGGAAAGAGCTCACTCATCTAGATAATAAAGTGTTTCACTGGGCTGTCACAACCACAGTGACTCTAGCTTATTTGCCTAACTCTTAAAATAGAGCTATGCTTTACAGAAACAGTATAGAAAGGCCTTTATTTTACCACACAGTGTAAGCCTATACATCACTTTAAATGATAAAATATATTATTATACTCTCTTGTGTCTGCTTTTATTTGGCACAGCACAGTTTTTGAAGGGGAACACAGCTGTGAAGTGAGAGAAGAATTAGTTCCAATTGATGGGGGAGAGGGGTGTTAATAGAAGTTTTAATTGTCCATAGGAGACACTAAATAAAACAATTTCCCTTGCACATAGAAAGAAGGAGAGTGCAGAATGTTCCCAATTTGATACAGTAGATCTGAACTTAGTTTCCCATATTTCAGGGGAAGGTTCTTTCAGGTCATTGGATATAAAGCAACACGACCTGCTCTCCTGCTTACTGTTTACTGCTTGGTTTGGTCTCTTTGCTCTGGACTTCTGTAAGATTGTTAGTGACTGCACCGGCATTATCACCTTTGTGTCAATGACTTGGTAAGGCCATGAGTGGAGGGAAGCATCTCCCTTCAAACTAGAATTAACAAAGTGTCCCTGAAGAGCAAGAGTTATGCCCCATCCAACGTGACAATTTCCTCATGCTTAGTTTCCCAGTGAATATATCGGCTCTGTCAATCTGTGCTATGTCCGATCTGATTCACAATGTATTACATAGACAGTTTACACACCTAATTCTTCTTGAGAAGTCCCCATGAAACCTAGAAATATCTAAGAATTGGATGCTAAATGAACATCTTGCATGTTTGGACTATCTTTGGCTTTATATCCGTCTTTTACAGGTTGGTGGTTACAATTGCAGGGCTGGTAGAACACCATTTTAATATTTCTTTCTTCTTATTTCTTTTGTGTCGTAATTCTACACTTTAACAATAAAGCTGAATACAGAAAAAAGAGACTGAATAAAATCCTGTTCCACTGAAGTGAATGAGAATTTTCACCTTTGACTTCAGTAGGGCCTGCATTTTGTGCAGAATATTCAGCTACCACAAGGGGGCAAAAAGTAAATTATGAGATTGTATCATTTCATATTTGAGTCACACTCCATCAAATAGAAAGACATAAATCTTTGAAAACGTCCAAAATGATTTCCAGATCAAATTAATAACCTAAACCATTGTCCACCATTGGCTATTTACATGTGATCTAAAACTTCCCGCTACAGGTACTGGAAATCTAGTAAATATCATGAGTGAAATACTGGTCAATGGAAAGAGTTATCCAGCTCATCTCAAAGGAGTTTTGTGATACACCTTAGACAGTCAGCTTGTCAGTAGGCACTTACACAGTGGTGCCTAATTTAATTTGCCTCCTCTCTCTTTCTTGCTCTGTGCTGATAATTGTGACGACTTATGAATAGTAGTTGCCTACAGAAACACATCTGAAACTTCAATGATGTTAGTAGAATATCAGGCAAACACTTTACTAACTTAATAGCAAAGACTCTCTCATTTAGAATGCTTAACTTTCAGGTCTCAATGATTTTGTTACTGGTTGTGTAGATCTTACAGCTAAATGTAGACAGTTCATGGGAGATAGAAGAATCTCAGTGTTGATATTTGTGTAATCTCCACTGTTGAGTGTTAAAAAGACTAGATCAATGACTCTGCTCCTCCTGTGTTGAAAAAGACATATATTAAGGCCTGAGACAGGTAGCACAAGTGTGACTGAATGCCAGCACTCTTCCTTTTCTGGTGAAGAAAGAAATGGGATGTTAAATTAAATACAATTTCTTCTTGTTGCTAATCTACACGGATAAGCCTAACCTAGTCAAAGCTTTGTGCACCTATGTGAGGTCTTTTTTTATCTTTGTACTCAGAAGTCTGTGCAGTGGAATTTTTTTCCTCTTTGTCCATCTCTAATCACCCCAAAGATACTTCATTGTTTGTTTATACTAAATTTCTTTTTCTTTTTTTTTTTCTTTTTCTTTCTCTTTTTTTTTTTTTTTTTTTCTGCTGGTTTTCATGTGAAAGTCCAGAATTCCCAGGTTTACTCCTTGTATAAACAGCAGAGTCCTTGGTACAATATTGTAATTTGTCCTAATAAGTATTTTTATGTTTTGTTGGTCTGAAGAATATGAATTTCTCAGTGGAATGTTGGCCACATTTCTGGAAAAAGCTGTTTATTAAATTTCTGGTAATATCAATGATATGGATATTTCTGAACTCTGAGGATCCATTCCTTTATCCTCTAGTTCAGTAGATAATTTTGTGTGAATTGATGATTTTTGTTTTGTAAGAACCGAGGTTTGGAAGAATAATCCACTTAATGATGTCTAAATGAAACAGATAACTTGCTGACAGACTATTTATCAACAAATATTATACATACGCTTTGTTTTCTTAGGATTTTCCTTATACCATCATAGTAAGAACTAGGAAAAGTTTGATAGATGCATATGAAAACGTGGTCTTGGATTACATGGACGAAGGAATCATTTCAGTGGCAACTCTACTCAAAGTGTTTCATACTGGAGAAAGTAAAGACGAAGATAATAATAGATTTAATAATCTGGAGAAGGAAGGCAGCTATGAGAAGGTAGGCTATTTGACTCAAAGAGCATTTTGTATCTTGTGTTTTATGTTAAATAAATATGCACTGCAATCTTCATTTGACCCCAGATTTTTTTAAGACTTAATAAATTCAACTTTTTTTTTTTTTTTCTCTTAAAGCACTTCATCAAAATATACAAGGAATTGGGCAGTGAAGATCTGACACCCATTCCAGTTGTACTCCTTTTGAAGCATCCTTTCATTCAAGACTTAATCAACAGGTGCCAACTTTACAAGATTCCTGTAAGTATTGCTTTCTAGAACCAAGAGTTTTGTAATTACACATTCTGAAAATTGCATTATCCCTGACAAGTAAATATAGTTAATTTAGATACTGCCACTTTGAAATGTAGACCAGATATACAGCATATCAGGTTGTAGATTTCATTAGTTAGTTTTCCTTGAAAACTCTGTCCATAGAAGACTGCACTGCTTTCTGGCTTATTTTTTATACCTGTCTCGCTGGCCGATAGCTACCTACTGGTTTTCTACCACCTTGCCACATAGAATCCTAGAATCCTTTAAGTTGGAAAAGAACTTCAAGATCGTCAAGTCCAACCGTTAATGTAACGCTGCCAACTCCACCACTAAACCATGTCCTTAAGCACCACATCTACATGTCTTTTAAACACCGCCAGGGATGGTGACTCCACCACTTCCCTGGGCAGCATCTTACAATGCTTAATAACCCTTTCTTTGAAGAAATTTTTCCTAATATCCAATCTGAACCTCCTGTGGTGCAACTTGGGGCCATTTCCTCTCATTCTATCATTTCCTACATGAGAAAAGAGACTGACACCCACCTCACTACGACCTTCTTTCAGGTAGTTGTAGAGCCTATAGAGTCTGTAGAGCCTTCCTAACCTCCAGCAGATCAACGCTCCCACCCAACTTGATGTTGTCTGCAAACTTATATGTGGCATTTCATTTTCCCCCACCCATAGAAAGGAGCCTGATTGAATTGTCTTTCCAACAGGATCTTACTGAGAGACATTTCGGGATGTGCAGTAGAATATATTCCAACCTAGGCCTACCAGACGGCAGAAAAAGGCGTGCAGAAGTAGTACAGGTTCAAATGTTCTTCTGCGACATACTGTAGAACTGCCCTGTTACCTGCATTTGATTAAATACTCTGCAATTTACAAGGAGAGGGTCTTCTTTTGAAAACCTTTTCACACTAACCAATAGCTGAGTATCAAGAGCACAGCACCTATCCTTAATCAAATTTCTAGTCTTCCAGTACCACTTTCAGGAGAAACTATGTTATATAGCTTGAATAATAGATTGTAGTATAAATTTAAAATTTATTAGCTATCATCAATCAGCTATGTTATTTATGATGGGTAGCATATGTGCAGGACAGCACAGTTACAAAAATTGTCACTCTATGAGAAAAGGTGTTGATGAGAAAATATTGTATATGAATCTTGGCAGTAGCTGAGGGTTGCAGACTACATGCTCTCTCAAAGTGTTTCCACAGCTTGTCTACCAGAGACATATTGGTACCATTGCATTCAACTAGTACGTTTTTGTACCTATTTGGCAGATTCATTTGATGCCTGTATCTCCTGGCTTGACAGTTAAGATGATGCAGAGCTTCAGTTTCGATTTGTAATACTTAGAATTTCCTCTTGCAAGACTTTATACTGACTATATCTCAAATTCAGTGCTCTATGGTTTCTGTATTTTAAAATAAAATATATTCATTGACTATACTGGTAAATACAGACTGTTGTTTTATGCATGAAGTCAACACTTCACAGTCTTACTTTCAAATTCTGACTAAGGGAGAGCGAAGACCACAGGTTCTTGCTCTGCATTACAGCAAATTATTGTATTCACCACCAAACATGCATAGAGACCAAGTGGCAATTGTTTTATGTAGGTTAGGATTCTGGTCAAAAATATATGTGCTTCAGGAACAGTTTTCTTCTGACAGTTCTTCAAAGAATTATATTTAGTAAACAGGTGAACTTTTTTCTTCCCAAAGCATTTCCAAAATAAGTAAACAATACTTTTAGCATAAATTTTTTTTTTTCATAAATTCTCTTGAGACTATAAAAGTCTCTATAAAAATGAAATTCAACCACACTGCTGTTATTTTGAGATCTTTTGTGAGATAAATACAGCAAGTTAGGGTGTGGTTTCTAAGGTTGAAATATTTCTACTACTGCAGTCATAAACAGTGGAAAATAAAACATTTGGCTGAAAACTATAAATGGAATATCTAGCCTACAGTTTTTAAAATTTCAGTTAGGGAATCAGATTCCTGTGGCCTCTCAATATCCTGTTCAGTTTTAACCAATACTGTCTCTGATAAAATTATCTCCAGGTGAGATATATTCTTGTCTTTTGAAGGGAATTTGTTTCCTCAGTTCATATAACAGTGGGCTGGTAACATCCTACAGGACAATGACCTTTCTGTTATCCTTGTACAAATGCCAACAAGTGAATAAGCCTGGAAATTCTATTACTTTTAATCTGATCCTTTCTATCTTGATTAGCAGTCTTTCTGGTCCTGACTTGAACTTGCAAGTAGTCTGTGATTATCAACTCAGTATTTTCACTTATCAGGTGAAATGTAATCCTTTAAAATATCTAGACCACACCTATATATGAGTGTGTGTTTATGTACACACTTAATTACATTCTGAATGAAATTATCTTTAAATACATTTAATAATAAATTAGAAAATATTTTTATTAGACCAAGTGATTCATCTGGAAACAAGCAATTCTGCTTTTTCCACTGCATAAGTTGTTCTGTTAAGGTTGGTCTATTAAGAGGTCTTCTTCAGTCCTGGTATTATTTCTTGTTATAAATTTTGCCTTCTGTCCGAAGTTGGTCATAGATATGGTAATACAGAAACAACACCACATTTTACTAATTCTGTATTTTGATTGTGATACATTTAAAGAAAGAGTCTGAGATATATTCTACTCCTATAATTATTAACACCTGCATTAATCTGTTATTTTGAGTAGACTACATTGTTGTTATTACTGAGGATAACAAGTACTTTAATCATATAATCATTCAGGTTGGAAAAGACAGGATTCAAGTTGCGGCCTCACCAGTGCTGAGTACGGGGGGATGATCACTGACCTGGTCCTGTTGGCCACACTAGTTCAGACACAAGCCAGGATGCTGTTGGCCTTCTTGGCCGCCTGGGCACACTGCTGGGTTATGCTCAGCTGGTTGTCAACCAACATCGCCATAACTGGCATTTTGTTTGTTGATATGAAAATTAGTATGTGTTTGATAATGTTATGTTACATTTTTATCTTGCATTCAATTCCTGAATAATCCTTTTTAAAAAACTCTAGTTGTGAAGAAAAGAATATGACATTGTATTTCCATATGTCTGTATATTGAATACGTTTAATACAGACTGTTCCTTCAAGCTTGTTCCTTCAAATTGATTGTCATATATTACTGCTGTTATTTTGTTGGTTTTATTAATAATTTCAGTAAAATTACTCAGATATTCATTGAAACTGGAATTCCATTGAGACAGAATTACTAATAATGTGGAGTTAACATGTCTTTATCAAAACCCATTTATTTGTTTGTTGAACAATAACCACAAAACCTTCTTATACTCACAACAGATATTTAATATGACACAACTCAAGAAATATTCAGAACACCATTTATCATTTAACAAAGTAAAAATGTTTTCTTTCTAGTGAGAGTTCATACAGATCCTATTCAGTAAGGCTTATGAGGCAGATCATATAGTTCTTAGGCAATACTTGATGTTTTGACAGAAAAAAGCACTGCTGAATCACTGCCTACCCATAGGCAGTAGCTGTAATACTTATGAAACTTGAGAATCGTTTTTCATGTGGTGTTTTAAATGTCCCAGTGTGCAAGAGAAGGAAAATTGAACTCAGTGTTTAAATACTAGTTTAAAATAGAGACCTATGTTATGCTTCTCTTTATTTTTTATTAAAAAAAAAAAAAAAGGATGCAAATATACCTGACAAACACTGTTTCTTATATTTAAAAATTATAGATCTATTCATATAACGGAAACATTAAGTTTGTTTCATTAAACACAGACATCGCAAATCTGTTGGGGTATGATTTCTCCAGTGTTTCGAGGTTATTTAGTTTTGGTTTCCTTTGCAAAACTAGTAGTTACATAAATAAAATCAATTCAGAGGAAACTTTTTCTCATTCTCAAAATGCTGTTCTTTCATGCTCTTTTCTGCATCAGGTTATGCTTTTCAATCACACCATTCTTGCTTTTAGACTGACATCAAACATATATTTCCACTTCCCACACACATGAAGACAATGACAGTGTTGGACGTGTCCCTCTGTATAATTTGCTTTGAAATGATCAGCAGTAGCTTTATCAACTTATTATTTACAGGAACATAGGTTTGTACTTTATATTCAGAACTTTCCCAGTAAAATTCGCATTCTATAGTGCCAGAAGCACTACAGTTTACTGAGATCCTCATCTGCTTCATGTGCTAAAGATAAGTACTGATAATGAACTTGCTGAAGGTTCCATTTGCTAACATTTACTTTTGTCGAACCAGAATTGAAACTTCTTTTTCTGACTCAATGTGCTGAAAAAGGCCTTCTTAAACTGAAGTATTTCTTAGAGCCAAAGAGAAACGTTAGCACTACCTTCTAAAACAAAGCGCTGGTAAAGTTATCTTTCGACATGGTTCTTTTGTATTCATTGAAATGCTCCTAAATTTTGCAAGGCATGTGAGGCATCATTACATACAGGCATTTTCTGCTTTTGAAAAAAGGTTGTATGTTCGAAATATGCGCAAAATACATATTGGATTATGTATTTGAATTTTAAATATTTTTAAATAAAAATTCTGACTGTTAATTACTCTTCTAAAGGAAAACTATGTGTACTTGCAATACTAGAAAATGCTAGAAGTTAAACTATTACATATCTTTGTGTTAAACATTCAGAATATTTTTTTAAATTTTTAAATCACAAAGTCCTTGTTCATCCTACTTAGACAATAGATAGTCTTGCTGAAGTTGGAAACAGAGAATATTGTGTTAATACAAAATTATTGAAAATTAACAAATCAAACAATGTGTTATAAAGAATGCAGAAGTGCACAAAAAGTTAACTCTATGATGTCTAAATGTATTACTCCAAATATTACAGTTATTTTCGTCTATTCCCATTTGCTTGAGGTGTTTAAGTTCAGACTGAAATATGACATAAAAAAAGAAATTTGAAGAATATGTCTCTATATTCCGAATAATATTTGCTGGTTTAAACAACATTCTGAATACCTGTCTTTACTGATAAGTTTAAGTGTATGCTTAAGATCTCTGCTTAATTTGAGAGTCACATTTTAACACACTGTAGTTTTGTAAAGCCACTGAATGCAAAGAGGTTGTGTGGTAAGATGAAAACCTCATTTCTGTGATGTTGGTGACGCAACTGTAACTCTTAGAACTTGCCATAAAGAATGTGCCTTCTGCAATTGCCACTGAATGTTCATGTTTTCATTAGTGCACTGAACATAGTGCTGAAGCTGAATGATAATGCTATTCTGAGTGCCTTTCTGGAAGATATCTAATGTAGCCTAGGGAAAGTGTAATTTATCATAATATATCTCTGCTGAAGTTAGTTTTTCATCAAATTTCTTCCAGTCACTAGTTAGAAAGCTCACCCCATGGAAAGACAGGCTTTACTTTTAGAAGTTTTAAGGTATATCAGTCTGCTACATTAAATGACGTGTTAACTTTTCATTTTCCTTTTCATAGGATATTAAAATATTTCTCCGAAGAGCCGAACAAGCACAGTCAACTGATGGACAAAATACCATATGTGAAGAACAGCGACATATGAAAGATTGTAGTTCTTGACCATTAAGAGACTTTTTAAAAAAGTTTATTAAAGTTTAAAGAAATGTGTCTAGTCCTCCCTTCCATGGGAAATAATTATTTATTGTTGTGAGAGAAAAATGCCACAGCAATTATAAATTTTCTATCACTTTAAATTTAAAAAAGGCAAAAACCCCAGTGAAAGATATGGTTATTTCATATTAAATAACCTGATGATACTTCTAAATAAAATGAAACTTGTTTCTGAACTTAAGTAGACTTGATAGTGTGTTCATTAGTAATTGGTATAAGAACAGAGCATATCCAGTTCTTGTAAGTGAGCTAAGATATGTCTGGTCACCTTTTGTTAGTGTGTCTAATTTATTAATTGACTGATTTTTAATGAACTAAATGTTGTAATTAATTAATTTTTAAAAACATTTTGGAACTCATAGCTAATAGAATAAGTAGATGAAAACAGAGTTTTCTCTAATGTCCAGGTAAACTACAAAAGAACATCATGTACAGGAAAATGGACTGCTTGTTTTTAGTGGAGATAATGAATCTTTTTTATCCAGACTTTCTACAGGGTCTTTCAAAAAGATGGACCCAAAACACCTTGTGTTGTGATTTCCAGTTGGGTCCATCTTTTTAAAACACCCTGTATTTCTAACCTTCCACTGCAGCTCAACCCTGCTACCACCTACTAAAAATCTGCAGGTTCTTTTCCCAGTGCAGCAGCACAGACAGCCCAGGGGTGTGGGTGGCACAGGATGCTGCTCCCCAGCAACCTCCCCTCTGCCGTGTAGCACAGAGCAGGCCCCACATGAAGCAGTGAGGTAGGTGCTGCACCATTTGTGGTTCCACTCCTAATTCTGCACATAATATTGGCAGTAGAGTTTACAGTGGCGTTTCACACAACTGTTTTCAGTAATCAACTGAAAGTAATTTTTTTAATAGGTATGATATTTTTGAGGACACCATGTGCTCCAGACAATTTCACATATGGTAGGTGTTTCTATAAAAGTATAAAAGTCTCTATGACACACGATGACACCTAGTGGATGCTGCCTTCGGTGGCAGATAGAGCAGAATCTTGGTGAAACACTCTCCTTATTTACTGCAGAAGTTGTTGTTTCTTTTTCTATATCCAGTCTGGCTCTTACTGGCTTTCCTGGAAGTTGGTCAGGAATCGTTTTCATATAAATTTTCTTGTTAGTAGGACGTTTGTCTTTCCTCGAAGTTTTATTCAACTTTTCCCTTTTCTTGTGGCTCATGATGGCCAATTATAAGATGATAGGAACTGTATTTTTTCATTGAACTTTTAAACATAAATCTTACAATGCTTTTTGCAATTAATTCATCTGGATTTCAATACTGACATGTCTAATAAATCCTCAGATTTCAGTGGTATACATTCTTCTGATCTACAGTTTAAGGTTTTCTGAAGACTACACATAGCAAGTAGGTAGCTGTGACTGCCTGAACTCAGTATCCCTTCTAATTCCCACTCTATCAACTACACAAGAGAGAGGCAAAGGGCTTGCGTGTTCAACATCATCTTACTAGCTTAGAAACAGAAGTATTAAGCAAATACTTCCAAGATGCCTACTCATAGCTGACCCCTGCCATTCTGGTTTATTTTTTTCTGAATATGGCAGTACCTTTGAAACAATTACAACATATAAACAACAATTACAACAAACATATTTCCCTGATTTGATTCAGCAAAGTACTCAAATGTATGATGCTCTCTGAGAATACAAATCGAAGTCAGCTAACTCCTCGGGAACCACAAATCTTTGCCTTTTGTTGAGAAGTGCTATCTACATAGAATACTTTTACATTTTCAACATATCTTTATTACTTTTCAGCTAACTGTGCATGACATAGCATAGTACTTGCGTAACATGTGTTGGTGTTCCTAGCAAGGTTTCTAAACTGCTTGATACAAATATGTATCAAATAAGCAATAGCAGCATAAAAAAAAAAAAAAAAAGACATTGGTATACTTATACTTAGTCAATGACTAGCAAACCTACCTGTAAAATAAATTATGTTTTCTATCATGATAAAATAATAAGCATTTTGTCAGATTTTAAAACATCCTTATGTCAATAATGGCAGATTTATTTCCTTGTTGATTAAAGACAGACAAATTTTGAAAGGAAAGTTGGTAGTCTAGCGGTAGAAGATCAAAGCGTCTGTATGTGATACACAAAGCTCAGAATAGAACCCAGTAAGCTTATGACTTCAGGCAAATAATGTTGTGTCTCTTCACTCTACACATTTTGTGCTAACCACACCGGCACATTGTAGCTAAGAACTATCTTAGAAACAGATGTAACTTTGTCGTGCCCCTGGAAACCATGATAAAACCTCAACATCCTCCTTTTACTTATGACAACAGACTTTATGATGCATACAAATTAATCTGCTTTGTTACCAGAATAATTTCTTCTCGTAGCATGTACAGCACAGTGAAAATTTAATCCCAAATATTCTTGAAACATTACATATATATTTTCATGCAAGACTCTGGGTCTTCTCTGCTTGTGAAAGTATTACATAGACAGAAAAAATTACAATGCAGTTCTCTGCCTTTTGCATGCTTTGGAATCTTTCATTTTTTTTTTTTTTTCCATATTTAGCTTCTTGAATAAATGCCAGTTTTAATTCCTAAGTATTGAATTCTGACTTTGCATACTGAAATTCTTCACATGAATAGAAAAAGGTATTGTTTTCAGAGACGCTTGCCTACAATCCATAAATCTGGATGACGTAAAAGGGAACTTCATCTACTTGAAATCGTAAATTGCTGTTTAGGTAAGGTTCTTCAAGGGCTACTGCTTTGTCATACACTGTTTTTATATTTTATCAGTGGCCTAGAATGTAACATACAATTATTACTGATGAAGTTTGAAAATTAGTGTGAATAGTGCAGCAATGTCAAATAGTAAAAAGTGAACTGGATTGCATGGTGAAGTGTCAAACTACATATTTATATATGGTGAAAGTAAAGGCATAATTTAAAAAGCAAAGAATGTGTGGCCTGGCAGTAACAACTTATTTTTATTCGCAGTTACTGCTTGCCTGTAATTGAGTATCGCGACAGTTATTCAATAATCTTCGAGTTCCCAGCCTAATGCTGGGGCCCAGACATGAAAGTGGTCCTTGTATTTATGAACAGGAAATGCTGAGTAAATTTGTCTTTATACTTGGCAGTGGAGTTACAGTCATATCATGTTCAGTTTTTGTATCCATACTTCAAGCAGCTTGTTGAAAACTGGAAAGTATTCAGAGAAGAACTACAAGAATGATAGGAATTCATGGTTTTTACCAGAAAATTCAAGGAACTCAGTCTTCATACTTCATCAAAAGAAAAATTTAAGGGAGGGCAGATATCAGTTTGCAAGAATCCATGTAGGGTATCTTCATTCTGGTAGGCAAAGACAAGCAAGATGAAACCTTAGGCTTCCAAGTGACATGCATATTTTTCACAGGGAAGTAGATTAACTGTTGAAGAAACTTGCTAAATGTTGCAATTTCCTCGTCACAGGAAAATCAAGATAGATGATGCTTTTAAATCCAGTATGTGATGGGAAACAAGACTACAAGAAGAAGTAACTGCACTTTCTGTATTAAAACACTTAACTAAAAATATAAACTGAAAAATTAGTTCCATTTCCCATTAATCGTGTGCAACATGTCTGATCCATTTTTCACAGCATGCTGTCTTTTAACGTTATATTTCCCCTGCTCCTTAACTTAACTCCTTAATTTGCCTACAGGCATTCTGTATGCTGTGTAGAAAATGCCGTGGACAGTTTGCCCTAGAAAATATTTGAGGGAATTTGCATTAACAATATTCTTATCACAATTAAAATTACTTGTATTCCATCCCTGCAAAAAAGCCCAACAAACCAAAAAGTACTGCTGAATTAGGAAGTCCCCTAGAATTTTATTGACTTGCATAAAATCTCTCTACATAGATTCCATACTAGTCTTTCGGGGGGGTGACCTGTTCTATTGCATTTGTAGAATCCCTCCAGACACAGCCCTCAGGAAGCAGAGTCTAGTACAGGAATCACAGAAATCATGTGGTTGGGGTTGGAAGGGAGATCATCTGGAGATCATCTCGTCCAAACCACCTGCTAAAACAGGGTCACCTAGAGCAGATTGCACAGGAATGTGTCCAGGTGGGTTTTGAATGTCTCCAGAGAAGGAGACTACACAACCTCTCTGGGCAGCCTGTTCCAGTGCTCTGGCACCCTCAGAGTAAAGAAGTTTTTCCTCATATTCAGATGGAAACTCCTGCTCTTCAGTCTGTGCCCGTTGCCCTTCATCCTATTGTTGGGCACCACTGAAAGGAGTCTGGTCCCATCCTCTTGACACCCACTCTTGGAATATTGATAAATATTGATGAGATGGACTCTCAGCCTTCTCTTCTCCAGGCTAAACAGACCCAGCTCTCTCAGTCTCTCCTTATAAGAGAGGTGCTGTAGGCCCCTCGTCATCTTTGTAGCCCACTGCTGGACTCCCTCCAGTAATTACTTGTCCTGCTTAAACTGAGGAGCCCAGAACTGGACACAGAACTCCAGATGCGGCCTCACCAGGGCAGAGTAAAAGGGGGAGGATCACCTCCCTCGACCTGCTGGTCCCACTCTCTCTAGGTACTCTAGGACACAAGTGGCCTTCTTGGCCACCAGGGCATGTTGTTGACTCATGATCAGCCTCTTGTCCACCAAAACTCCCAGGTCACTCTCTGCAGTGCTGCTTTCCAGCAGTTCTACCCTTAATCTGTACTGGTGCCTGGGGTTATTCCTCCCCAGGTGCAGGACCCTGCACTTGCCCTTGTTTAATTTCATTAGGTTCTTAGGAAGATTCAAAAATTTAGAAGTAACAGAAACACTTTCAAAGGCAGTAGTTTTAGGGGGTTTAAAATGTAGCTATGTGATGTCACGTTCCCAACATGATAGCAAGAAAAGTTCCTTGAGTCTGCTTTGTGGGTCATACATCAAAATTTCCACTGCACATGAGGTTCATCCATCGTTTATTTTTGAATTCTTCATAAGTGAAGGAAACCACTTCCTGAGAAGCCTCTTAGCTATGCTGAATTTTCTTAATGATTGAAGACTGCCATAGAGAAGTTCTCCAAAACATTGAAAGGAACACACAATGACAGATACAATCTGCACAAACTTATTTGCAATATTATGAAATTAACCAACAGGAGTCAGAACATTTCAAAGTATTTAATATTGTTCACTTTATAAATACAAATTACTTGCTTTGGTGCTGCTTTTGTTACTTCTAACAGATTCTATAACAAATATGCTCATTTGTAAGTAGAAAATAAATTTTGTTTCATTCAAAATTTTCCTTGGCAGTGGGAATTATTTTTTCTTTTTAAGTATTACGTGTAACGAATATTCTGCATTTTGACATTTCATCATAGGATATCCCTGCAAATTCAGGGAAAGATGCAAAAACCTGCATCTATGGAAGGAGTAACCTCTCACAATGATAAATGCTGGGGGTTTTCCAGTTGGGGAGAAGCCATGCTGAAAAGGATCTGGGGATCTTGGTGGACAGCAAGCAGATCATAAGCCAGCAGTTTGCCATGGCAGAAAAGACCAACAGCATCTTGGCCTATATTGACAGGAGCATAGCTAGTAGATTGAAGAAAGACATTATCCTCCAGCAATCAGCATTCATTATGACTAGAATGCCCAGTTTTGGGCCTCCCAGTACCAGAAAGACATTGACAAATGGCAGTGGGTTCAGTGGAGGGCCACCAGGAGGGCTGGGAGCTTGAACACTTGCCGGGAGAGGAGATGCTGAAGGAAATGAGCTTGTTCAGCCTGGAGAAGCGCATTCTTTGGGGAATCTAACAGCAGTTTTACAATACCTGTGACACAGTTATCAAGAAAATGGAGTCAGATTATTTGCTGTGGTGTATGGCAGGAGGACCAGAGACAATGGACACCATTTGAAATGTGACTGTTTCTAAGCAGATGTAAGAGAAAGTTCATTCCCCATGAGAACATTTCAGCAGTGGAACAGGTTGCCCAGAGAGCTTGTGCAGTCTGTGTCCTTGGAAGTTTTCAATACAGGACTGCATAATGCCCTGAGCAAACTGTTCTGACTTCATGCTGATGCTGCTTGAACAAGAAGGTGAAATAGATGACTCTGGAGATTCCTTCCTGAATTACTCTGTGATCTTAAATTAATTATTTTCTCTTCCGCCATGTCAAATAATTCACTTTAATGATGCCACACTTCACTTCAATGATGCCACACAAGCATAACTAAATGGTTCTTAATAACTAGTTCTCTTGAAGATTAAAATGTATGAGAAAAATGTCCAGCATTTTTGCTTGTCTTATGAGAATGATGATAAGAAGAATGAAAAACTGAATAAACCTTTCATTACTGAGATCAATAGGAATGACCTTGACTACCTCCAGCCAGCACCATTGTTAAGCAGAAATTACATCTTCCACTGTCACTTTTAAGTGTGTGTCAGATTTCACCCTAGACTTTGCCATTTATGTATTATGCAATTTATTATCAGTTTATATATATTGACATTGATTCAATACAGTTATAAGAAGGAAATAGAAATAAAACATCTCTAGCTTAGTTTTGTTTGGAAGCACTCATATTATAAAGATAAATGTAGGGTGAATTTCCTGACCTTTGAATATTCTATTCTTCATTTAAAGATTCTCTGAAACACTTTGAATTTCATTTCCTTTGTCTTCTGTAGTCACTTTACATTCAAGATTTCTCACTCTCATGGCTTCAGTAGCAACATCTTCAGACATCCTTACACTTCATAATAGCAGAGATTTGACTTAGTAGCTCAAAGCCTGACAGGTGTTTGGCCCATGGCCTTGCTACAGTACAATAACACAAGTGATTATCTGTACTTTCAGAAAAACCTGTACTTGCAGTATGAATATCATACCGGTTAATTAGAAATTAGCAGCAGTACCATTTGATAACAAAGGATGTTACTATGCTCACTTCACAGTTCAATTTAGGCAAAGACTTTGTTTTCTCTCTCTTTCGTAGCAGTAGCTCATCTTTTCTTTCTTTCCAATATGTGTATGTACATCCAGATGTGTATGTATATATGAGCACATGTACACCTAAATATAGGCATAAGTATGTGTATGTATATATGTGCACACATACACATACGTATAGACATACGTATGTGTATGTATATGTGCACACATACACATACATATAGACAAACGTATGTGTACACATACATACATAGAGAAAGCTAAAACTTCATTTCCTAATTACAAATAAGAGTACATTTTCATCTAAAGTTTAGTTACATCCTCTTTAACCATGAATCACTGCTTCTTCCAGCAAATGACATTCTGTGCTCAGCTTGACTTTTTTTTTAATTTTAATTTACAGCATTATAACTGTTGAACTCATAACCTGATGCACTGCAGAACTTCAGGGATATTATAGCTATAAGAAGGTAGATTTAGGAGCAGGTCTTGATTACAGTCGGTCTTGTAGAAACATTGCTGTTTCTAGAGAACAGTTAATTATGTTAGTGTAGGATCTTATCAGGCATTTTTAATTGGTTAATAGCAATAACAGTATGTAACATTGTGTTTTAACCCCAGTCAGCAATCAAGCACCAGCCACTTGCTCAATCACCACCCAAAGTGGGATGGGGAGAAAATTAAAAGGGAAGGGAGAAACTCAAGAGTTGAGATAAGAACAGTTTAATAAGACATGAAGACAAAACAAAGATAAACCAAATAATAATAATAAATATAAATATATATCTATATAATAAGTGACGCACAAGGCAATTGCTCACAAACTCCAATCCTGTATAGCAAATCCTGGAAGATTCGGTGAAAATCCAAAGTGGAGATCCAGTCAGCAGTATGTACTGAAACATGATCATGCTGAACAGCCAGTCCTGGAAAGGAGAGCTCCCAAGTCTTAAACAACTATCCCAGAAAGAAAGCAAAAAGGCAAAATGCCAAAAAAGTGCAAAATATCAGACTAACAAACTAATGAACTGCCAAAGTTGCCTCCATCTGTATACTGAGCATGACACTGATGGGAGGGAATATTTAATTGACCAACCTTGATTCTAATCTAGGTACTGTCCTACTGTGCCCCTCTCAGTTGCTATTTCCACTTGCAGCTGGAAAGTTGCAAAAGACCTTGGTCTCCTTGGCAACATCCAAAACATCAGTGAATTCTCATATTCTTTTCATATTAACTCCAAAACAAAGCTTACCTACTGTAAAGAAAAAAGTTAACTCTTCCCAGGCAAAGCATGGGAAATTGAGTGTGCTATCACATTATTCTCATATTAAATCTGAAACAAAAGACTGTACTAGCTACTAAAAAAAAAGTCTAACTACTATGAAGAAAACGCAATCCCAGCTAAACCAGCGCAGTACAAAAATCAAATCATTTTGATGCTGCATTCCACAGCATTCTCCTGGAGAAGCTGGCAGCTCATGGCCTGAATGGGTGTACTCTGTGATGGATAAAGAACTGGCTGGATGGTTGGGCCCAATGAGTTGTGGTGAATGGAGTCAAAACCAGCTCACAAGTGGTGTTCCCCAGGGCTCAGTATTGGGGCCTGTTCTGCTTAATCTCTTTATCAATGATCTGGGCGAGGGAATTTAGTGCACCCTCAGTAAGTCTGCAGATGACACTGAGTTGGGTGGGAGTGTTGAACTGCTGGAGGGTAGGAAGGGTCTACATAGGCATCTGGACTGGCTGGATCATTGGACTGAGGCCAATTGTATGAGGTTTAACAAGGCCAAGTGCCAGATCTTGCAGATCTTGCACAACAAACCCGTGCAACCCTAAAGGCTCAGGGAAGAGTGGCTGGAAAGCTGCCTGGTGAAAAAGAACCTGGGGGTGTTGATCAACAGCCAGCTGAACATGAGCCAGTAGTATACCCAGGTGGCCAAAAAGGCCAATGACATGCTGGAATTCATCAAGAATTGTGTTGCCAGCAGGACTAGGGAAGTGATTTTCTCCCTGTACACAGCACTGGTGAGGCCCCACCTTGAATACCATGTTCAGCTTTGGGCCCTCCATTATAAGAAAGACATTGAGGTGCTGGAGCAAGTTCAGAGGAGAACAATGAAGCCAGTGAAGGGGCTGGAGCACAAGTGTGATGAGGAGCAGCTGAGGGAACTGGGGCTGTTTAGTCTGAAAAAAGGAGGCTGAGGGAAGACCTTATCGCTGTCTACAACTACCTGAAAGGAGGTTGTAGCATGGAGGTTGTTGGTCTCTTTTCACTAGTAGCAAAGGATAAGACAAGAGGAAATGGTCTCAAGTTGCATCAGGGAAGGTTAAGACTGGATATTAGGAAAAAATTCTTCACTGAAGGGGTTCTCACGCATTGGAACAGGCTGCCCAGGGAAGCAGTTCAGTGACTGTCCCTGGAGGTATTTGAAAGACATGTAGATGTGGCACTTAGGGACATGGTTTAGTGCTAGAACTAGGTTATGGCTGCACTCAATCTTGAGGGTCTCTTCCAACAGAAATTATTCTATGATTCTGTGATTCAGTATTTTAAAAAGTGCATGTGCTGAAATGACCTGGAATTCAAAGTCCTGTGTACTGAGGGCTAGATTAAACACACAACAAAACCTTGATTACCATGAGAACTGAAGTTCAGGTAGTACATGTTGCAATTGATTTAGCATCACATTTTCCTTTTTAGCCTCATGATGATTAATAGTGACACAATGAAACCAGCATTTGTTTTTAAATGGGCATGTCATTCACACTGTTTCTGGGAGGAAACCTGAAAGGGAAGAAGGATGGTCTTGTGGTTAGGGTTCTGTAGTAAGGATATGTGTCTTGTCAAGTAAAATGTAATATAGAGGTGTCAAAGCTGGCAACAAGTTAATTAGCTAGCTCAGGCACTGGAAAGATTCTTGCTAAAACAAACAGAGGCTGGTAATTTCCTGTAGTGCCATGGCTAAACTTAGAGTATCTGAACTTCATAATGTATTCTGCAGCATGCATACATCCTTAGGAAATAAAAAAATCAGCTTTCTGAAAAATGCCTCTTATCTTTTCCATTCTTCCATTGGAAAGCGAGCAGGAAATAGAAGGTTTCTGCTTTGTTCCAAATCAACAGGATCTTGAAAATTCCATGGGAGGTTTTTTGTTTGTTTGGTTGGTTGGTTGGTTTTTTCCCTTATTTTTTTATATGAACATAAATCTCTTTATGTTTTCTGCTTAACACTTCAAGCAACAATTAGCTTTTACTTTAAAAGAAATATGTTTTCAGTACCTCAACCTATTTGGCTTTTTTTCTCCCTCACCACTTCCTTTAAAGTTTGTTGAATTAGATGAGCCCTCTGAAGCTTAGCCCATGGCACATTTTTACCTCTCACTATCTGAATTGCATAAACTACATGACACCAGCACAGCTTTCTCTCTTCCCCAGGCAAACTATCCTAGTTACAATTAATCCTTCTTCACTCTGGTGCTAAGAAAAAGGAGAAAAATATTCCTGTTACTTCTTCTTCTCCTGCTCAATTGTGAGCCGAAATAGTTAACGTGCAAGACTCATTAAAAGATCCGAAGCTGAGCAAAGGAAGGGCTAGGGTAGCTTCTTAGAAACAGATGAATTAGAAGTAAGAAACAAGTTTCCTCTTCTCTACCACTACCCACATCTGAACATACAAACAACAAAAACAATGGTAAGGTAAGGAACAAAATGAGGACAAACTCAAGAAAAAAAAAAAAAAAAGAAGAGCTGGTACTCAGATAAAATCAAAGAATTTTTCCTGCCATCAGTTTGTTTTGGAGCATTTATATTCATAGTGTGAATTTTTGTCTCTACTAAAATCAGTGGACTCTTTGTTACTGATTTCAAACTAAACAAAGTTTTCATCTGGACATTTTACCTTTGATTGCAAGAAACTTCATCCTAAGATTCATCCCAAAAAAAGCCTATGATTGCAAGGGATTAGCAGACAGAGAGTTTAGTACATCAGACATCAATTTATTCTAATTATTACTCTCATTTCTAAAATTGTGCATGTCTTGTTCAGATTGAATTCTAACTTCACACTTCAGTGCCTGGACTTTGTTATGGCTTGTGCTCTAGGCTGAAATGCTTCTTTTTGAAAGCCAGATACAATGACGAGATGTTTTTTAAATCTTTCATTTAAAAAGAAAAAAGAAATAAAAGTTCTGACATCTCTCCACATATGTCTGTATGGACTTTCCTCTATATTAACTGGGTTCACATTTTGGAATCAAGCATCCCAAGTATTGGGCCAGACTTTACAGTTTAACGTATGTTAAACCTATCTAGAAATCAGGTGTTACTTTAAGATTCACAATTCTTCCATCACTTTTTATCTCCTCACTAAATTGCTGACAAAGCTTTTTGATCTGTTTTTGAAGAAGAAAAGGCCAAATGTAAACAAAGATATTACAAAGGTTTAAAGCTTACTGCTCCCCTTAGAAAAGTAGTGAGCCCATATTACTGTGAAACACAAATGTAGTTTTCTTTAAAATGTGCTGTTGACAACAGCTACACTTTTCTTGGACTTGGAGGGATTTGGGAAATGTGCTGCCTTCTAGAGATTCAGTTCATTGCCTGTGAGTATTAGAGTTGGTCTTGATCACATCAATACCCTTGGAGGCTTAGTTCTGAAACAGTGAGCTCTCCTTCATGTTAGTTTTATGTAAGCATCTGAATGGTCTAAGCACTCTCAGAGTTAGACAACAGTCTATGCTGTTAAATGTACTCAGGCATTGTAAATCAGGTTTTCAGATCGGCATTATTCATTGGTCCTTTTCAATCTACAGACTCAATCTCACGTCACATGGGTTTGCAAATTTTTAAATTAGATCAAGTTTAATCAGATTTGTTTGACAGGAGTTGCACATTATTTTGAAAAATATTTTACAAGAGCTTTTCAAGATAATACTGTAACTATGGTGTGTTAATCTATATGGCTGTGTTAACCTATTGCTCCCTAAAAGACTTTTAGTTCAGGTGAGTGTAGCATACACAAAACAGAGGCCAGGAATGTTTTTGGGAAGAATGGCTGTAAGTTTTGTTAATTTCTATTACAGACATAAAGCTTTTACACTTTAAATAGTTTACCCTCATATAAGGAATGCTGCGTTTTCTGTAGTGAAGTGCTGAGAATACTGATCTTGTGTGCATCCGTGTGTTTATAAGCTTAAAGTTTCATATGTGTCAGCGTCAAAATTCTTTTTAGGGTAGAAGTTAAGCTGCAGTTGCAAGATACTAAATCAGTTTTATTCTAGTAGTATTGAATTATTAGAGAGATGTTAATCAGTAAAGGAACATATGATAAAACATAAATACCCAATAAGCATATGTTACATATGTTTAAGGAAACAAAAACATCACGTTTAAGGGCTTAGTGAAGAAGCTGTGTGACTGAAAACAAAGTACCAATACATGTTATCACATTGCTCCTCATTAGCAAAAGCATGTATGAGCATGAAAAATTAACACTTAGAAAGACTGGAATGTTTTGTAGAATATGTTGTAGAATATCCTTGCTGATTTTCATCTGGCTGATTAAGCAATTATATTCAACCAGACATACAATGAAAATAAACAGGTTAATGGTATTGGAAGAGGAGATACATAATTATGCTGTCTAAAGAAAGGTAAGTTGATGGTATGTTTTCTCACTTCCATTTATAAGGGCCAAATGTAGGTACAATGATCTGAAACAGAAGATGGCACACTCCAAGTTGCTCTGGCTTTCTCAGTTAATGTTTCAACAGATTTTGTATGCCATGTTCTAGAGATGTATTTCAATAAGCAGGACATTGTGGGCTGACCTAATTTGATCTGAGTAGGTTGCACTTCTAACACACTCACAAATACAAGCTGACCTAAATCAGACATTGTCTTACTGTGGCTAGAAGTTCTTGCAATAAATTGATTGCCATGCTTCTGTAAAAGTGAAGGGCTTTGGAAAATTTTCAGACACCCAAAACAAGTGAAACTAATGACTCAGTAATTACCACAGCAGCAGTGACTCATACATAATAATTTACATATTTGATTGTAACACATGTTTTAAATACCCTCAGGAAGTTCCATATCAGGTTAGGGTTTTTTTCCTACAATCTAAAAAGATGTCAAAGACATCTTTTGTCAGGCTATTGCAGCACTAGGGAACACTTTCAGCTTCTTATACATGATCTTGTGAGCTTTTCAAATTCCGAATCAATAGCATTAATTAGGAACTTTTAATTTTTTTTTTTTTCTGCATAGATTCTTGCCTCCATGCAGTGACAAAGGGTAAGTATCTCCATCTCTTCACAGGGTGTGTCACTTACTCTGGAGGACTAGAATGGACATAAAGTTAGGTTCAGCTAACCTTTTCTGTTAAAAAGGGTATTTCAAAATTGGTGGTGGCGGCATTGTAGTAGAAAGCTCTGATTTTTTAATCTCCGCTCTGCTGTTCAGTTTTTTATGGTTCAACTAGCATTTTGGACAAAACTAATCAGTGGTGTTTCTGAGGGGCATCACTTAGAGAGAAAAAAAGGGGAGGACAGAAGGAGAAGCTGACAGACCCCAAAGACTGAGTTGGAGGTAAAGAGAGGAGTGACAGAAAGGTGGAAGGAAGATGATTAAGAATGTTACTTCAGGTACTTAGCAGACACTGAGATCTACTCTCAGGCAGTAGAAAAACACCCAGGCTACGTCTATATTGGTAAATAAATAACAGTCAAGGACTATCCTGCCCTGATGCTGGCTGGCATCCAAGCTGTGTAGGATTAACCTCTCAAGAGTGTAACAGTTGCATCCAGACTACATGGGACTTGAACCCAAGTCTGCATCAGGATTCACATGGCGACTGTGGTCTTAATTTCTCTGTTTTTTTTCAGTTCAAAGCAGGACTGTGTGGCAGCTCATCAGAACACTGTTTTTGTTGCATGAACCTGAAGATACAGGCACAAGGCAGCATGAAGTGGTGTCTGAGGATGCAATAAACTCCTGAAATGACATTGGAAGACCTGGAGGGTGAATGGAGTGAAAACTACTGTAACATATTAATGCTTATTCATACATGATTTTGGTAGTGTCCCTAAGCGCACCATGAAAAGGCTTGTATTAGAGACATCTTATTGTAACAGTCCTCAAGAGAGCAGTGAGTTAGCCCACAGTTCAGCAGCATGACAGGTCCATGTGCCGGTGGAAACATATCCTCTTTGACTTTGACAGATTTAGAGTCTTTAGCTACATGTTAATTTCAGTGGCATTTGGAATATACCTTTGGAGCACTGATCTTCACCTATCTTCTATTTCAGTCAAGTGTCCCTAGGACCAACAAAGAGAAACATAGGAGCCTAACTTTCAAATAATATTTAAGAAAATTTTGGTCAAAATTCAACACAATGACAAATCAGTTTTGAAAGATTAGTCTGAGCTTTTTAAGAACAGCACAAATCTGTTTGGTTTCCAGCTTAACATACTTGAAATAAAACTGTTGGGAAGGGAAGGGAAGGGAAGGGAAGGGAAGGGAAGGGAAGGGAAGGGAAGGGAAGGGAAGGGAAGGGAAGGGAAGGGAAGGGAAGGGAAGGGAAGGGAAGGGAAGGGAAGGGAAGGGAAGGGAAGGGAAGGGAAGGGAAGGGAAGGGAAGGGAAGGGAAGGGAAGGGAAGGGAAGGGAAAGGAAAGGAAGGGACTTTGCATTAGGTTTTTCCATTTTCATTTGTGAGAAGTGCAACTTCTTCTGAAGACAGAGATTTTTACAATGAAGTAACTGTAGAGTGCTGAGCTGTGAGAAACATGCAGACCACAATAATTCATTCCCAACACATACAACCAACAACAGGTTGTCTGCGTGCTAGTGGCTCATTTGATGAAACAGTTCTAGCACATAAACCACAGGCAAAAGTGTCACGTCACACCCACACATAAGTGAACCATTTGTACATCTTCAGGATAAATAAAAAATCTACATTGGTCAATGTTTTTTTCACAAGTACCTTTTTTTTTTCTTCCATAAAAAGATCTTTTTACCCAACACTCTATTAGGTAGTGAGTTTAAAAGAAGACATGGAACAAAACATGGGAATATGAATTTCTGTATTTGTTTGAAGAATGGGAAACTATAATAAACTTTTCAATCTACAAGTATTTGCTCTGCTATGTAAACAGGAAAACATTTTTTAATAGCTTCCTATCTGAACACCATTTTCTCATTTGTATGTGCACATGAGTCAATTTTCAGGAAACTTCAAGATTCTGCATTTGTTTGTTAAAATACCACTTCTGTGACAGTGTAAACCACTGTTAGATAGAAAAGGTGCGTGGGACAGATTCAAGATACTTATATAGATACCTACATAGCAGGGGTGTCAACCTCATTTTCACTGGGGACCACATCAGCCTTGCGGTTGCCTTCAAAGGGCCGAATGTTATTTTAGGACTGTATAAATGTAACTACTCCTACATCCATACGGTCCTAAAATAACATTTGGCCCACGAGGCTGATGTGGCCCTTGGTAAAAATGAGATTGACAGCCCTACGGACTCAAAACTGTGTATTTGTGGCAGAATCAGAACATTCATGTGTCCTGTTCTGATGCATGGTGCATTTCCCACCCTATGTCCCTTGTTACTGTGCTCAGCTACATACGAATAAATAAATAAAACCAGAATTTACATCATGGTTTTACATGAGTGAACAAATTTAGAGAAAATAAAGTGAAGCTGACATAAAAGTTCAAATCAGAATCTCTTAAGATTAAGAAGTCACTTTTTTTTATACAGACTTTCTATAGTTTCAGAATAGAACAGAAATGAAAAGTTTTGTTATTGTTATTACTTTCTAAGTACAAAATCGTAGTCCATGATGTAACATTGTGGTTGGCTAAAATCCTGACTGTCCCAAACTCAGTTTGACAGCTACCATGACTTCACTGGAAATCCATATTCACTCATTTAGTGCCTTCAGCTACTAGTTACTGCTAACGAGGTTGCCTTCATTAAGTCTCCAGTAGAGCAGAAATAAAAAGTACTCCAGACCAAGCAGTTCTGGTAAAAAATAGGTATTTTTTCAAATGTGTTTTCCTAACTAACAGTGTTCTGCACTCAATTCCTTTTCCAAATTTCTGATCTTTTTTTAGGTAATTTAATTTGGTGGACAAAAAAGGCTGTTAAAAGATGCTGACAAGATTCACAGTTCACATTGCAGGGTGAGTTTCCTCTTTGTGAGATAAAATTAATATTTTCTTATCTTAAAAATTGTTTTCTGGGTTTTGTTATTGATAGCCCCAAATCAGTGTGCTGTAAGTAACTTCTTTTCACTTTGCTTTTACAAAGCATGTTTGTGATGATGTCTACGTCCTCTTTGCTGTGGGGCTGAAGATAACTGCGACAGACACAGAGAGCCTGCATGGCCAACCTGCCCTGGAAAGGGGAATGCTAATGTGGGATGACTGCAACCTCTTTTGTGTCCTGCATGCCTTTAAAACTGTACTTAGCAATGTTAGCACTTTAAACAAACGTCCATTTCTACTTGTTGTCAATTCCTTTCTGAATTCTTACTAGGAGGAAATCAGTTCTTCTCATACATGGTCTAAGTCCTGAGTGAATCAACATAAAACCACTCCAAAATGTTATATATGCATTTTCCTGTAACTGCTGAATGACAAGCCACAGTAATCAATAAAACTGCCCCATGTAGCCCCATAATTAGGCAAAGGGGCTGTAAAATGGAAAGAACATTATTGTGGACAGCAGCCTTGTAAATACTATTCTGTGGAAGAAAAAATGGACAGTCCTTTCCAAATCAGCTCCTCAAAGTCAGGCATAGAAACCCATTTTAGGGAAATATAGTATCAAATATTCATAATGACCAAATAAATCAATGTAGGGTGTTAAGCAGTGAGAAATCAAGCCAAGTATAAGGTAACAAAAAGCTTATAACGGGATTTTCAAAAGCTTTCCAGTGACTGAGAAGCACAAATCCCATGGAAATTATTTTTCCCTCTTTTACTCTATTACTCTGAAATAATTTTCCTAGAGTGGGAGCTAAACTGGAAGATTCCACTTTGAATTTTATGTCTCTACAACAATGAGAGGGCTGAGAAATTTAAGTGTAACAGCTGAGAAAGTGCAAAGTTATGATTTCAGTACCATTTGTGATGCAAATCTCTTATCCCTGCAAAGTTCACTTCACATAAGCATACACAAATGCTGAGAGATTTAGCATGTAAAATCAGGGGTCAGTGGGAGAAGCTAACAAGTGAAGCATTGGGAAGCACTAAAAATTTTCAGTTTTGCTATAAATGTGATGAAGTTTGCATGTGCAATCATAATGTTACAGTGTACATATTAACATAAAATTTTAAACCACTGAGTGGTGTCTTTGTCGTTGTGGAGGATCTCACAGTACACTCCTGTTTCTCAATAGTGATAATCCAGCAGCTGAAATTTCTCCTGGCTTTCCTTTGAATGTGGCTGAGTCTGTGCAGGAAAGCTTAGTAAAATCTACTGGATCTGAGGCTGAAAGGAAAATGAAACATTCAGAGAACAGTAACATTCAAGGAAGACAATGCAAATGCTAAATATGACCTTGGTTTGCCTAAGTGAAGGTCTGGCTGTACAGCATGAGGGATGCTGAGGGATGGTATATGTCATGACACAGGGAATATCTGAATGCTGGTGGTGCACCTTGGTGTTTAGTGTATTCATTTTACCTTAGTTATAAGCTTACTAGGGCAGTTTGCAAACCCTGAGGGGCTCAGACGCGTGTGCGTTCTGGCTAGCCTTGGGTCAGGGTGGAAGGGCCCATTGCCACTGTGTCCTTGTGTCTCACTTCAGTCCCTGGCCTGCCCCTTTCCTCGCAGGGGCAGAAACCTGCTCTCTTTCTATGCCAAGATGTGGGCAGTTTCCCTCTCTGAACTGGCTCAGCTCTTCTAGCCAGATATGTTGTGGCAAGTGGAGAGCACAGGTCCCAAACCATCAAATCTCACCTGTTTTTTATTGCTGTCTCCTTGAGAAAAGAAGTTGGCACTTCACAAACTCTCTTTGGGCTTGATCAGAGGAAGAAATAGTGGACAACAAAAGTATCACCGCCCTATCCAGAAGTCCACAGGCAGAACCATCTTTTAGTTTTCTGCCATACTTGCACTTAGTATCTTGCTGATCACTTTCCTAGCTGAATCTCAGGTTGCAACAAATGTGCATTTCAGCAGCTGGCCTCTGTTGTGGTTTGTTTTTTCTCTTTGGCTGCTCAGTATTCAAGTTTTTGTTTCCCTCCCTGTTTTTTCTTCTTTCTTTTTCAAGCGGAGGCGATTTAGTGCAGGTTTACAGAACATTCTAGTTGTGAACACAAACATCTTGAAGCTGATTGCTCCTGTGGCAATTATACCCTGGCTGTGCTGAGGCTGGGCTTGAAGTGTTTGCCTTGAAAAGTGAAACCAGAGGAGGTATGTCTGTTTTTGTGTTTTGTTACAAACTCCACCTCAGGCTGAGGTCACTAAAAGGTTGGGCAACCTCCGTAACCTGTAAACAATCCATGTTTACTGTTTTTCACCAGCATTGCTTCACTTTCATGTAGGGCCTTGGCACATGTTCATGGAACTGTGATCAATTTATAGCTTGGCTTTGACATTTTTGCTTGGAGTTCTAAAGCAACACTCCTTGCATGTAATTCACTGCGGAATGAAAGCTAAGATAAAAATTGTGCCTTACACACAAAACTCAGTGCCATTCCCAGAGGTCCAGACAGCAGAACGTGATGTTAATCCATACATGTGGTAGGCATTAGGAGCCAGCATATACCTAACTTTCTCGTATGCATTTTAGTGGAGAGAAATCAGCCTGTGTAGTGGCAGAAAGCAACAGCTGGTGCCGTGCAAAGCAGAATTTAAGAAGGGAATTGCTGCAGGAGCTGGGAATAAAGGGGAACTATGGAGCCTCCCTGGGGGTCTGCAGGCAGTGGCTCCTCCAGCAGTGCATGTGGCTCTGCTGACTGCAGAGACCTCTTGCCAGTGGAGCTTATATTGTTCAATGCGGTAAATACCAAACAAAAATCTCTTTGGTCTATGCTGCACCTACAGCAATGAAAAAGCCCTGTAATACTGTAGGTGCCATGACCCCCTAAATTACAAAAGGCATAAATTCAGAGCAGTATGTTCAGCACCCTGTCTATGTGCAGAGGCCTCAAAACCAGTCAGTCAGGCTTTTTGTATTTCTTCTCTCTGAGACGCTGACTCCTGTTTATTTGATGCTGACATTACACAGAACCTGGCAAACCTCTCCACAAGCACCATGCTGGTCATTCAGGAGAGCATAAGATGGATGAGCCCTCCTACTGCAGGCCACCTTGTCCTGCTCATGCTGCCCCTGCAGGCACCAAGAGTTGCCTTTCCACTCCTCCCCATGTAGTATGATTTCCTCCCCTTCTTTCATTTTTGCTCTTCTACTCTCTCCACGTAGGCAAGGTCTCTCTTAAACCACAGTGCTGAAATTCAAAAGCATGATGACCCTTGCTTTATTTGTCGAAACCACATTGGGTAATGTACTTCCCAGTGAAACTTTTTTCTGACTGTGATGGCGTCCACCCATGACGAGCAGCCCAGTTAGACAGACCAAGCATCTGTGGGGCTGACTACATCTTGCAGGTAAGGCATGTGAGCAAGGTAAGTAATAACCTCATGAGATCGAATAATTAGAGTCCCAAGTGTGCCCGACCAAAATAGGTGCACTCAACATCAGCCTCACATTCCCAGAAGTCAGCTTTTGCACATCATCCGGACAATGTTAGCACTATCTCATCCCTTTTATTGGGTAGAGGTCTGAGCACAGGGAAGTAATAGCTCCAAAATTAAGTTAGGTAAGACTGTGGACATGTAATTCAGTGAGCGATACTAGTAAATGCAGCAGCTAAATCAACTGTTGTGATCCAGAATTTGTAAGTACAAGAACGTGGACAACTGCAATGATCCAAATATCCTTGCATGCAGGCATGAGTGAGACTCTTATGACAGTATTGAGTTTGGTTCTGAGCACTTCAGAAAATAGCTGAAGGACAATTTTGTGTCAGAAAGACCTGTTTTACTGAGTGAGAACTTTAAATCCCTACATTTAGTTTAGTTGTTCAAACACATGATAAAATTACAATTTCATGGTTGACTACAATCATCTGCATGGGAAAGGATTTCTGATAATTAATTTTTGTAAACAAAAGCAGGCAAGATCTGCCCAGTGAAAGCCAGATTTAGACAAGTTTAAATGTACAACTTGAATGATAATTAGAGCTAATTTCAGGGGTGTCAGGGTTCCTCCTCTGCTTTAGGTTTTGAAAAGACCAAATGTAATAACTGAGGTGTCAGAAAAAAAACTGATAAGGAAATGAGAGAGTGATATGCTTTGGAAAGCGTTGTACTGCAGGACTGACCACATCATCATGTTAGTCTGTTCTACATTCTAAAACCTCCGGTTATGTTCACAGTTAGCAATAAAATACAGTTTAGAGATACGTCAGATCTATCTAGGGCTGTACTGCACTGGTTATACAGTCACGTTGACAGAGAGTCCCTCTAAGATCACCTCCCATTACAGTAAATCAGGTAAATCAGAACTGTGCGCTAATAGTGCAATAAGTATCCAGATTTCATACCAACATGTATAACATGTGATGTGATACCTGTACCTCTAATCTTCATCGGACTGTGAACTGATAATATTGCTGGATCAGAGGGTTCGGTTTCCGTATTACACTGAAAGCTCAGCATATTTTGGAGGAATTTTTTTGGCTATACTCTTCACTTGGTTCTCCGCTTCAGGTAGGATGAAATTCTCACTGATGCAGAAAGAAGACAATAATCTTCTTTCTTACATCTTCTACATATTGCTATGATGAAATTACCTTCATTTCTTTGTTTTTTCTGCTAATATGCCTCAGTGTAAAGCAAACGAGAGATGGAAAGTCTTGTTAGTACATACTGCTACACATTAAACTTTATACTGACACGAATTGCCAAGAATTGCCATGGAGAAAACAATAATAATAATAATAATAATAATAATAATAATAATAATAATAATAATAATAATAATAATAATAATAATAATAATAATGTGTCAAACAGTCTTCTGCTGTGCCCTCCTGATGTACCCGACACCTGAAGGTTTCCACTGTACAGACATCATGCTCTAGATTCCTATCCCATGTCACAGACCAGGTTAATCCTCTAGAGAAAAAAGGCCAATCATATTCAGTTTGCTTTGATCAGCATGGATAATGAGCCATTTAAAACTGAAACAAAAAGTGTGGCGCAGCTAAGAATCCTTCCCTTGGGGTGAATGAGGGAGCATGGGCACAGCAAGGGATGGCAGGAGTTGAACTGAGGCGGCAAATGGGACTTTGCAACAGGAATACCAGCAGGCACAGCAGACAGCAGCAGGCCTTAATGGAGGTTAAAAGGAAGAGACTTTCTGAAGGACATGGAGGGAAGAGTGGAGCCTGGTGCCAGTAGCTGGGCTGAGGGTGAACCTGGAGAAAGGGTCCTGTGCTACACTGTACAGTGTTTGAAACTTGATGGACTTTCTCCATTTCTAGATGTGAAAAATGCAGAACCATCACTGGATGGTTTTTAAATGCTCACTGCAATGACAAGATGAGGACAAATCTGCATGCCAGTTGGGGTCCCATCAGCGTTAGCATATGTTCCTCTGCAATTAGTGTCTTATCTGCATATTTCTTTTTCTCTCACTAAGCAGGCATAATGAATGGGGACAAAATGTGTTAATGTGTCTCCCCTGTTACAGAGATTTTACCACCACAACATTAATATATAAAGTGAAGGATAAACCTTCAGGTTGAACACATATATTTTACTGTGGTTTTCTGGCATGAAGTGTCTCAATTTAATGATATCTCAAACATCACTCCTATTTAAAATATTGAGATGACAAAGATCTTACTCATTTTGAACAGGTGAACACCTCAGTGCACAAAATTTGTATTGAGCCAAATTACATGAATTATATATATTTTTGTTAGCTTAAATGATGTCTGTTTACAATATATTTTTTTCAGCTGCAATTTCATTTTCTTGTATGTTTTTCTCAGTTCCTCTACTTCTAAGTAGGTTTCATACCAGGAAAGAGATTTCAAAATATAGTTAAATGTAAATACATTTAAATTACTACGCTCTTTCGTGACCTTTTGTTATCTAACATTTATCTGGTCCTTGTTCACTTAAGTTTTTTGGGTTTTTTTAAGAGTCTTTAAAAATATTTTAATGAGTTCAGCCTTGCTGATGAAGCTACATTCAATCACATTAACTTTAACCAATAAATTCTGCTATCCCTATAGTTAATGGTCAGTAGGGTTGTAGTTGGTTTTTCAGTGTTGCTCGTTAAGTCACTGGAAGGTGGATATGTAATTAGATGTGCAAGTAGAAGCAAAGGGAATCCATGCTAATATTTAAGGTTGCCTCCAGCAGCCCAATCCACCTGACTTGCCACCCAAGTCCACTTCATATCCATCTAAACAGCACAAGCCTTGAGTTAGAAACCCATTGTCCTCCTAAAAGCCTGTCCCTATAGGACTTGACTCACCCTGCGGGCTCGTCCCCCTCTCCAGGTGCAAGGGTGAGGACTTGGCTAGTGTGGGGTCAGTGTTCAAGGGCTGCAGCACAAAAGCCGTGGAAATTGAATAGGTGACAAATGCTGGGAAGGCCAGCGCCATGGCAGGGCACTCAGCATGGTGGCCCATCCCACCCCGGCTCTGCCACACTATCCACGCTCCAGGCTGGCTTTTTTCCCTGAAGTTTAAGCTTCCACTTTTATCCACTTCCATGACTGCAACAGCTATTACCAAAAGTACTGGCAGCACTTAAACACCATTCTAGTCAGACACGAGTCTTGTGCCTGCCCGAGTGGGAGGGAAGCGGAGAAGCCATGCAGTGCTGCTGTCCTCATGCCAGCACTGCCTGCAGGGTGCAGACCTTCTTCCCCACCTTTCCACTTACCTGGTGGTGGTGGTGGAGTCCCGTATCCAGAGTACATTAAACATAAGTCTTACAAAGGCAGTTTCAGGTTCCTCACATTGTTTAGTGCATGCCATCAACCTTAACTCTCTCAAGATAGTTTCCATCAGGACTTGTTCCTCCAAGTTTTCTTCTGTTTTCAAGGACATGTCATCATGTTGTTTCTGTTCGCTCCTACACTTCATCCTTTTTGCTGTGGCCTACACCCACTTTTCATCTGGAGCTTAGAAAAGCATGGACTAATCATGCATCAGAAGTGTTGCCATCTAGGTGCCTTTGGCTTTTATTTTTTGAATGGAGTAAGCATACAGGAACTATGTGGCTGAATATTAAATAACCAAAATGAGCCACAGCTGCAGTGGACAGATTCTTGAACAATTTATTCAACTGAAACCAAATCAGGGTTTAGTAATACTGATTTTCAAACTAAAGGAAATTTTAAAACAAAATCCTTTAAAGAGAAAGAAGATTCAAACATATTTAACATGAAAGTTGCGTGAGTTAGATTGAAGTATTTCGAAGAATTAAAATACGTGCCCAAAATGCTTTATTGTTACCAAAACGGCAGGGTTTTGGCCCAGCATTATGTGTGAAAAATGTCATTGAGCAAGCATGGTGACTTGTGCTCTCCTGTTGGAGCTCATGAGCAAGTAATATGTCTTGCAGTATTCAATATGTTTCTTTACGACCCCAAAAATAATATGAAGACAATGTAAGCTTTCATTTCTTTAACTATACTTTAACTCAAGTCACTTTGGAGAATAGCTGAAAACATGATCCTGAATTCTCTCTAAAGACTGAAAAACTAGCAAGCAAAAAAAGTGTAAGTATTAATATGACTGTTCTTGTTACTATTGTTGCTGTATTTGTTAGCTAGGAAGATAATACCATTCTGATCTTTAAGCCCAGCTGTGTTGAGCTCTGATCTCATAGTAACTAAACACCTGACAAAAGTGCACAACTGTCCATTCTGCTTCAACCTTCATCTGGCAATGTTTCTCTAACTTTTCTATATTTTCCCTCAGTATAACAGGTCTTATTAATATCATGCCAATCTATGAGTCTCGGGGAAGGAAGTTTAAAGCAGTAATTTTAAGTGTCAAACCTTGAAAACAAAGAAAGCTCAAAGAAACAGACAAAAACTTCTGCTCTGTTACATATGGTTCCTTTTTTTCAGGACAATGTGGTGACAAACTATGTCTCTTCAGTTCTGTGTTGCTCTTGTACTTTGCAATTAATGTAATTTGGTGATGAAGGAAGGACAATACCCTCCAGAGTAACTCCATTTAATCCCAGGGTTTCATTCTGCTTTCATATCTGAGTAACATCTGTGTCTACTCTTGTGCTGTCTCACTCTCTTTCCACCCAAGGCTTTGCTGTCCATGACAATGATGTCCTAGGCGATACTGACTCTTCCATATGCACCTTTTCTTGAGCCAATAAAACACTTCCTAGAGCAGCCTGAGGCTAATATGAAGTCCTTCAGCTGATGAGCTGTCAAGAGATGTCTCTATCAGGGAGAAGATACGTGGAACCAAATTTTCAAAGCAGATCAGAGAAAGAAACCTAAGGAAGCAACAAAAAAAGAAGATTCTGAATCCCCTTTTTTTTATGTAGAAGTCCTCCTCCTTGCACCTGAAGCTGGATGGAAGATTTCTGCTTCCTTGTATATCTGATTAAAAAAAATAAATCTAAATAAAAAGCCAGTGTGTACAGGTAATACATGTTGTAATGTGGTTCTGTTTTATTACTTCAGAGCTGCATGAATCCCTCAGTTTGTCTTTCTGTCAATAATCTAAGCATCCTATGGATGATTTTTTTAAAGGTGTTTAAGGTATTTTTTTTATTGGAGCTTTGACCTAGTGAGATTTAGAAGCAAGTTAAAGTTATGCACAAATTAAACACTGTACTGAAGGAGAATGGACCTAAGTAGGTGTTAAAAAGCTTTCTTTAATCTGCACCTGTGGTCCATAGAAGGGAAGGGAAATTGTGCCATTCTCTCCTCCATCTCTCCACATCTGTGAGGAGCAGTGAAGAGAGGACAGGCAAAGCTTTCTAAGCAGGTACTGATGTCAGACTTAAATCTAGCATACCTGCAGAAGCTTTTTCCATTTTTTGGAGCCAAAACAGAATAAAACCAGATTTTTTTGTCCTCAGAAGAGTAAAAAACAAGCGAACAAACAGCATAAGAAGCAAACACAAATGCTGATTTGTAGATAACTTGTTTGGTTAGTAATTTTCAATAAGTGCAACACAAATGATAACCCAAGAAGATGTCAGATGCCATGGAGCAGTCAGTGGGAAGTAACTGAGGAGCTGATACACCACATGGACAGCATACACTTTTGAACAGTAGGGCACTGGAAAAATTGATTTCCCCAGACACAGGGGTTGTAACCTTGACTTTGTTGATGGCCAAAAATGTAAGGGAGTCTAAGGTGACTCAGAATCTCCAAAACAGAGGGTTAGGACTCAAAGCCCAAAGAGAGCTGGCGGAGCAATGAAGCACAGGTATATTTTTGCTGGACCATCAAAACTCTTACTTTCTTTGTTGTTGTTGTTGTTGTTGTTGTTGTTGTTGTTGTTGTTGTTGTTGTTGTTGTTGTTGTGTGTGTATAACCCTGAATTAGGAGGCAGAAGTAGTGTAAATTTATTGCCAATGAAAAGTAATCCAGTCTTCTTTCAGCCACTCCTGGGTACTAACGCTTCAGCTGCCCTAAGATTTAAACTCTCATAAATTTGATTTCCTACCTCCAGGACATTAGACAAAGGCAACCAGGTGAGACTGAGAGACTCAAATACCTGTTGGAAATCAAACAACTTCTGAAACAGAGGCCCAGAATTAAAACAAAATGTACTTTTGCTTCACAGTTTTTCTCTATACTAGTTTTCTTCTTTTCATTGTGGTCCCTTGTTTCCCCACCAAGACAAAATGCAGCTATGACAACATGGAAATCCCCTGAGCAGCACATCTCTGATAATAAGATTGTTCAGGTTCAACCAAAATGTTATGTCTGAAGAGTCTTTTTCTTTTAGTTTGCTCCAGCTGAAACAGGAAAAAAAGAAAAAAAAGAAATCAAAGCGATAGCCCACTCAATTATAAACAGACAAATTTAAAGTGAGAAGGTGTCATTTCCAGGTAGCGATCAGTTTGCACAGGAGAGACCTCCTTTATTGATACTTCTGACTGAAAATGAGGTAGAAATTAGCCTGAAGGTTTCTAGAATAATATGATGTGGAATATTATTAAGCCAGGTGCTTAAATCTTTATACTTTTGTAAAGCAAGCCAGAGGTAGACCTTAGCGATGTGAAGTCATGGGCATTCAGTTGCATAGATTCAAGTTTGGCTTCAGTGAGCTTGAATCAAGCACAGGAGAGAAGGATGAGGACTCGCTGCTCCTGAAGTTCCCCCAGCCAACTCAGAACTCTGCAAGAGGGTGTTTCTTGAAGGGATATTGTGTGAATGGGGCAGTGCCCCAAATACTTCTGTAAGTGAAGTCAAGCGGTCTGGTCAGGCCATGGCACCACCATCTCTACTGGCTCCTTGGCCCCATGTCCGGTCCTGCTCTGCTCTCTATGGGTGGTTGCTGTGGCCTGGCAGGTCTCTCCCCTGTGCGTGGGTGGGAGGTACCACAGAGGTCTGCCAAACAAACATCTAGACCCAGCCTCACCTTGAGCTCTTTTTGTGTTCAATGGAGAGAAATAAATTTATTTAGGCATTTAGATTTCATGTTTTGAATGCTAGGATGAGATAAATCATGCTCTTCGTTGGCTAGACAGGAGTAAAGCATGAGAAGCTCTGATGTATACACTGTAAATACCTATATTTTGACCAATGAATCCAAACCCATTTTTCTGTATCTACCTAGACTCAGTACACCTCCAGAGAACGCTTTGGTGGGCAGCCTCAGGGTCCTACCACGGGGAGGGACTTGATACAGGCACAGTAGATTTCCATCTCCCAGGCAGCCTCACTGAGCTCTTGTGGAAAGGAGGCCATTTCTTCCCACTAAAATAGGGCAAGGGAGCCCAGAAACACCCCCTTGGCTGCCCCCTCCCCCCTGCACAGAGCAGCAAGTGACACCAGAGGACAGTCCTTGACATCCTGGCAAGATGGACAGCTCTCTAGCCATAAGGGCTGAGCTTTCATCATTTTGGTGAGTGGTTTAAATTATTTCCTTGCAAATGAAAAAGTTACTGTGGCTTACATATTGAGCCTCCTTATTATAGTGTCATCATTCTTCTGTTTGCTTGGGCATCGTTACCAACTTTGCCCTCCATTTCCTTTACACCTCTGACATAAAGCTTTTTTTGGTGCAGGCGCTGCAGTGCCAAAGCTTGGTCTTTGCTTTCGGGTCTGCAGCTCACTTGTCGTTACCCACATCAGTCACCCATGCACATGGCCTTGCATTATACTCCAGTGTGCGTTGGTGTATACAGACACAGAAAGTGTGCAAAGGAAATATTTAACACATCTTTGTCTTTCTGACTCTGATTTGCCCAAAACCTGAAAAAATCTAGAGAGGTACCACGTTGTTCTCAGGAGCTAGATTTTGCAGGATTAATCTTTCAAATCACAGTTTTTTTCTGGGTCAGCATTTCTGTATGTGGGACTTCATAGACTCATAGAATGGTTTGGGTTGAAAGGAACCTTTAGAGCTTATCCAGTCCACCTCCCCTGCTGTGGGCAGGGACATCTTTCACTAAGTCAGGTTGCTCACAGCCCCATCCAGCCTTACCTTTAAGACTTTCAGTGATGGAGCACCCAGCTCTCTGGGCAACCTGTTCCAGACTCTCACTACCTTCATCCCAAAAAATTCCTTCCTCATGTCCAATCTAAATTTACCTTCTTTCAGTTTAAACCCATTGCCCCTTCTCCTGTCATTGCAGGCCTTGATTAAAAGCCCCCTTTATATATTGAAAGGCCTCAATAAGGTCTTCCTGAAGCCTTCTCTTCTTCAGCCTGTACTCACAGCAGAGCTGTTCCAGCCCTCTGATCATTTTTGTGGCTCCTCTGGCCCCTCTCCAACAGGTCCATGTCTTTCCTGTGCTGAGGGCTCCAGAGCTGGACACAGGACTCCAGGTGGGATCTCACCAGAGCAGAGCAGAGGGATAGAATCACCTCCCTTGACCTGCTGGACACGCTGCTTTTGACACCAATGCTTAAAGAATAAATAACAGCAATTACATTTAGTGTTTCATAGTTGGAAGATTTTTCTCCCTTAGATCTGTCTATCTTCACTGAGATGAAAGTGGATGAGAGGAGTAAACCATGTTCTCGGAGAAATCGTCAGCAAATGTCCCACTAGCCAAGAGAAGAACATCGTGCACGAAACACACTCCCTACTCACTGGACTTGACCAGATTTGGTCCAATGTGCCAACGAGCCTGATCCAGAAGGTCCTTAGTTTTGAAGTGGGAAGCAGGTTTCAAAGTAAAAGCTCTGAAAATATCTTTATGCTGGCTTCCTGCTCTCTGCCACTAGTCATCCTTGTCGGCATGTTTACATTTCCCCTTGCCTGCGGTCTCTTTATCATGGGTTTGTTCCGCCTCTAGTATAAAGTGAGTGAGTGTGGGTTTCTTGCACACACATACTGCACACATGCAGGGTGCTCAGGATGACACGGACGAGTACAGTGTTGAGCATTTTCGTCTTGTTTCTTCACACCACTTTTGGCGAAAGTGGTTGCACCTCAGTAGATGGTGATGGTGAGTCATTTAATGTTCATCTTTCCACTTGTGTATGATCTTGAAAAACATGAGTTAAGAGCTCTATGTGCAACTGCTGGGTTAAATGTGTTATTGTTTTAGCCTCCAGTCACTTTCTTTTAGTGCCAGTACCTGCGATGAATGTACAACTGGAGGATAGCTATTTAATTTAATTCCCAAGTCTGCTGTCCTTGTAATATCCAAATCCTTATGAAATGTGGGAGACCCTAGCTGTATGCACATGACATGCGAGCCCAGACCTGTTAATCCTCTTGTTGTATGTAGTGCTCATACGAGGAGTGCTCATCCTGGGAGCGGGGAGCTGTGTCCCTTTTTGGCAGTCCATGGTCACTCTGAGCTGCCATCAGAGAGAGGTGAGGTTCTGACTTCTCTTGCTGTTGGCAGTTTCCTCCAAATAAAATATTTAAATGTATCTCAAACTTGGCCCAAGCTGTTCCACTTCTAAAGTTTGGTGGGGTTTTTTTCTCTTTGTCTTCAAGAAATTGCTTATTAAGTTATATCTGGGAATAGTCCCAGTCTCCATTGTACTATGCCTGAAGCAGCAGCTCAGCCAGGGTGTTCTCACAGACCATGACTAAAAACATTCATCCCTTATTCACCAAATCACTATAAATCAATTCAACAGTTTAAATTCATGCTTATTGCACAGTTCATTGTCTCATGTAGACAAGTGAAAATTACTTAGCAGCATCAAAATTAAAAAATCAAAACATAAAGAGCAGCAATAAAACCATTGTTTTAGTCTGCTGTCCCTTTTCTCAAAAGCAAACTGAAAAATTGGATTTAGAGATTCAGTCTCCAATCTGTTAAACTCTTACTTGTCTAATACTAAACAAACAGCAGTGACAGACCTCATTGCACTGTGCCTGAAGGACATGGGCAGTTGCTCAGTTGCTGACAGTTTTAGGGCTTCATTGCTTGGAAGCAAAAGAGTTTCTGGGTTTTAGGAAGACAATGGCTGTGTTCCTATGGTATCTTACAGATAGGGAATCTCATTTTCCCCTGTCTGTCCTGTATTATATATGTATGTATGTACACATATATGCATACATACATGGAAAGCATATGTGTAAGTTTTTTAGTTAGAAGAAAACAGGGAGTGTCTCAGAGCTGCATCTAACAACCTTGTGTTTTTCTGTTTGCCTTTTATTTATACAATCTACAGCTGTTTAGAACCAGCTTTGGTGAACAGCTATGGTGGTGAATAGTCAATGCTAGTGATTTATCGCTAGTGTCACTGAAATCTTCAGGGTTTACCAGAAGCATATATGACTGAACCCTTCTTTGTGTTGTCACTAACTTCCAGTAAACAATAATTAACCTTTTGCTTAGAATTAAAGACAAACCAATTCACAAAATCCCCATTGAGCAATTAGCAGCTTTTATGATTTCTTTATGAGTCTTGTGGGTTTGGCCAACAAATTAAACAGTCCAGGGTAAAATGACCCATGATGGATGTTTGGCTTTTACTCTTTGCCTTTCCAACTCACTCTGCCTCCTGGCAAAGTGCCACTGGCTGACGCAGGCATGAGCTCTCACCCTTCTGGTGGGCAGAGGATGGAAAAGCTCACTGCAGCACTTGGTTTCATCACCTTTTCAGGGCAGCACACTGCCTCCTCAGCTCTGCCTCCCAGCCACGCACAGATGGTGGAAAACCCTGAAAGCCCTAAGACAGATACAAGCAGAGCTAAGAAAGGGCAGACGTGGAGGCACAGGAGGATGTGGGCAGGGGGAGCAGGAGGCCACAGACTGCGTGGCCTCATGGGCAGGATGGCTGGCTCCAGTGGCCCTCCTACCCAGAACTGCATGATTTGTCCAACCCACATCAAAACTGTTGTGATTAAAACGAGTTCTGCCTGGATCAGATCAGCACTAGAGATTTCATACTGTCCATGGAGATGGTCACTTCAGTGACTTTGGACATTTGGTCCCTGATGCTGCAGGTGCTTACTGGTGCCTTTGGTTTCACATGTTGTGGTTAGTTCTGGTGGCTTAAATCATAAAGCTCAAGCACGTCCATAACCTCTGGGAACACTCTTCTCTTGGTAAAGGCTCTAAGGTCCCTGCTGTGAATTGAACCATCCTGCTAGGTGTTGTCCAAACTCAACAGGCAACCATTTCTGTGAAGGACCTGCCATAGCTGTAGTTACAAGAGCAGATTTTTCCCACTAGAATCACCCCATCTCAAACCCCGCCTTGATTTCAGCAGGACCAGGCTCTGCCTGGTCTGGGCTTCTCAAGGAAAAAGGTATTATCTTCTAATTCTTTTATTGCATAAGGAGTCCTTAGCAGTGTGAGTCATTTTTGAGTCATCAAAACCCTTTACACAGCAAACACATTTGTGTATGGTGGTTCTAAGGTTTTGGGAAGAAGTGTAACTGAGGCTACATGCATATTTATGTCAGACAAAAAAATTACTGTCAGCTCATGGAGGAACCATACCAGAAAATGCATTTCAAATTGCTTACTTAACACCATTCATGAGGTTTAATTATCGTATACTCTATGGTTGAGATGTTATTTCCATGAATAAGGAACCATGTAATCATTTGAAAGTGCAGCGTCAAAGAGGTAAAGTCAGATTTCCTTCCAGTCTGGCACCAAAGTTACACCGTGCTGGTTAAACATTAAATGGCCGTTTGAACTGCAAGACAAAACATTTTTCGTTCTTTTCACTTTGCAGTCAGCCTGATAGAGAATGAATTAAAATTTCTGTCACCTTTCAGCAAAGCAGTTGCAGACAGCCGTAAGGTTTTTTTTTTCTCATATTCTATTAATATGATGATTATCTGTTTTGTGTGTTAATGCAAAATCTGGTGTATGTGGTTTTTCTATACAGAGACCACCAAGCAGTCTCTCTTATATAAAGGAAGATCAGTCATTTTAATTCATAAGTTTAGTGTTATCTTAAAGGAGCTATGAGTATAAATAAGCCAATCATCTCCTGGCAGTTGCAAGTAAATTCTTAGGGATGCATAAAATGTGATGTGCCTGTGCATGTGAGCTGTTCGGTGTACCTATCTATGTAAAATCTGGACTTTTTTCATTTTATGTAAATTCAGTTCAGCTTACTTGTTATCCCTGGAATTTTGAATATATGCATATCTATGTGCACACACTTTTACCCACAAGTATGTAGCTTTATGTAATATACATTTCTGTACATGTGTGTCTGCCCAGTTGGCTCAGGGCTGTGTTGGTGAAGACTCTGACCTGTGTGAAATTGCTTGTTCTGAAGTTGCGCTGACCTGTGTCTCCCTCTTAAATGTGATGGTCGAACAGAGCATCTGCTTTGTCTGTGTCTGTGCTGCACAGGTTAGACCCTCAAAGCAGCAGTGCTGGTAGGTGATGCATTTTATTGTCTGTCAGGGAGTTCTGGGCTTCTGTTGGGACAAACACTGCCAGAGCTGTGGTGGGAAGGGAGGATGTGTATCTGCTTTGTAGCAGCAGTTGCGCATGGTGGCAAACAGCCACTCAATCTTAGCTCAAGGGATAGATCTGCCTCTGGGTTCTGGATGCCTGCAGCATCAGATGCTCCTGTCCCTCCCGCTGCCCACCATGGGTGCTGGTGGCAGTGGTCCCCTTCCTAGCCCCTATCTGCGCTGCTTTTGCATGTTTCTTTATGTTCCTGAATTACTTCTGAATTTCCTCTCTTTCTCAAAACCCGATTCAAGATGCAACTTGGCTCCGAGGTCAGGAAGAAGCATCACTGATAGCATCCCTGGGGGTTGATGCTCTTTTACTTACATTTTAAAGCAATCAAGAAAACCTCTCCCTTGCTTTCTCCCCACTGTCAAACCATGACTGTTTTGGATCTTCAGATGTGCTCCCGTTCCAGACAGGGTCTGGGTTTCCCCGCATGCTGGCAGGATAGGCCAAGGATCATACAGCATTACTGGCAGGACTATGAATCATGGTATCCAAGTATCTGGTCACTCTCAGAGATCTGATTGACCTGTGTACCAGCATGGATGACCATCATTATCTCTGGGAGGGATTTTCCATTGGAAATGTTTCCACAGGCATTTCCCCACACTGTTTGTGAGTGTGAGTCACTGATATCCCTGGAGCAGCCAAGATCTTTTTCTCGTGGCAGCAGGTAGCCACATCGCCAGGGCACATCTGAGGAGTGCTCAGGAGAGGAGCAAGCAGGGGATCAGGAGTAGTCCCTGAACACAGGGAAAAGGGTTATGTGTCATCATGGCTACTCTTAATCACTGCTAAAAGGGAATAGAGGCATTCCCACCCTGAGGATCTGCTCAAACGGTCATGGCAATAACCCTTTCCCTGTCTGCTCAGCTACAGTGGGTGAGATTTCATGGAATGAGGCTGAACTGGAAGTTTCTGAGGGGAGGACTCCTCTCAGAAGCATCAGTTTTTGCCTCACTGACCTCATACACACCAAGTGTAGGACTTGAGACATATGCTCTTAATCAAATCGCAGTTGTTTTATGAGTCATCAAAGCAAATTTGCAGGAAGCCATGCACTTTGGCAGAAAGTCTGAGCTTTACCTCCTGGGCCCAAGTTTGTGACATTTCAGAAAATTTTGCAATACAATCAAAATGGGGCTTAATTACCTTTTAACACCAAAATACTCTTGCTTTCCTAAAACCAACCATATAGTTTTCCAGTCTTCCCAGGAGCCTGGTGAGAGGCCAGACCTTCACAGCACAGGCATGGGCAGGGCAGAGGCAGGAGCACACAGCTCTCAGCTGTCTGCAACATGGCTGGATGTGATGCAGATGAAGCAATGGCAACTGCCAAGTGTACATCCTCAGCTGTGGGTCTGTTGCTTCGGAGCTACTAGGTGTTTGGTGTACTTTCAGGCTGTCCTGAGCTGAAATTCCCATTAAAATAACTCTTGTTGAATCTAGCCCTTGCTCTTGAGCAGACATTAATTAGCCTGCAGCTTCTGCTGCAGACACCTCTGGCATTAACTGTGCTGAGCATATTCCTCAGTATATGTTTCTGTTCTGTCTATTTTCAGGAGTTTTTTGTCCTTGACTTGATATTCTGCTTTTAAACAGGCATCAAGAATGTGTCTTCCTCCCCTTGCATGCTCAAGGAGAGCATTATTTTGTGGTTCCTAATAGGAAAACCTATTCGATAAAGTCCTGAGATCATTTTCACATGGAGTAGGTCCTGCTTTTATTTTCGTATGAAGTTCGCCCATAACTTCTAAAATGAGAATTCACCTGTCCCTGTCTCAAACTTAGAAGGAATTACGTTGCAGAGTGGCCAATGTATTTTCACTGCTTTGCACTTGATAATGGATGTTTTAACAGAAATTTCCAGGTTGACATCAGCACCCCTTTTTGCCTGTGATTAATACAAAAGAACAGACATAGGATATCTCATCTGACCAAACCATCTGCGACACTATGCCTTTTTATAGTTTGCAGGCAGATGATGCAGAATGTACCTTTATGTGTGGTAGGTGAGTGGGCTTCACTGGCATGCAAGGAGAGCAACCTTGAAAGATGAAAGTGGCTTTTGATTTCATTTTGAACAAGATTTCTTTGCTTCTTACAAAACAGGTGGGTTAATCCTCTTCCTTTCAGGCAACCATGCGAAGAGGAAACATGCTATACAATGGACCTGCAAATCAAATACACTCACTGGTTTTATTCAGTGCAAATCTTTCCTTAGGGACTTTTGGAGATGATGAACCAGACAATTTTGACATCAACTGCTTCAGCCAGTTGGAATTTAAGGATTCCTATAGCAGCCTGACCTGCAATTTTATCGAGCTGCCTCCTGACAACACTAACTATACTCTGGCCCTGTGGTAAGTGCTGTCAGTCTGTCCTTTGGTAAACTGGGAAGCAAAATGCTAAGTACTAGTGAGTCATGCTGCCGCATACTGGGAAACACAGCAGAAAAGCTAGACAAAATTCTGTTTCAGAGTGTTATACCAAGTTTGAATACTATATTCAGCAAAGAAGAACAGTTGAGTGAAACAGAATATAGCTCCCTAATAAGAAAAAAAATCATCTGGAAGTGTCTGTAAAGGTCATTGTAATGCCTCCAATAGTCCTGATCATACCTCTGTTGCTCTGATATACCTGTTAATAGTCCTGTTGCCCAGCATGAACTGAAAGCATTTTCTTTTTAATTAAATGGTATTTAAAAAAACCAGACAAACATGGAAAACCAAACAAAACACAAACAAACGAAATCCCCACCGTCTCAGCCTTTATCAAGTGAAAAGTAAAAATGTTTTCAAAGAGGCAGATCCTTTCCACAGAAAATTCTTTGTCAAGAAGGCTGGTTTCTACTGAAGGGAAAATGCCTTTATCTGCGTCAAGACAAAAATTAAGCAATTGTCTTTGCATACACAGACATGCAAAAAACACATTAAAATGAGTATACAAAAACCTGACAGTTACCAAAACTTTCAGCCATCTCTGCTTCTCATCGAGGCCTTGAAACTCTTTTCCACCTTTTTATTCTAACTGACTGACCTAGGTGAAGAAGCTCAGATTTAGCACAGTTCTTTAGCACGGTTTCTTTAGCACAGTTCTGCTTTTCCCTTTGCCTTTTTTTCTGAAACTGAAAGTTCTACTGCAACCAGCAAAATAAGTGTGGGGTTTTTTTTTCTTCTTTTATTCTAATCACTACTTCATTTTTTCCACTTAGTTTATTAGAATTTTTCTGGTTTTGTGGGGTTTACTCTGGATTTTGACTGAAATTTTATGACAGTCCTCAAATACTTGAGTCACACAGATGGCGAAACACACAGATGCATTTTCACCTTTGAAACTGTGCCTTCATGGCCTGGCCTACTGTTGATCCTGTACGTGTTACTAGTTCAGTCAATAATAAATTTCACAGAATCACAGGATGTCAGGGATTGGAAGGGACCCCAAAAGATCATCTAGTCCAATCCCCCGGCCAGAGCAGGAACACCTGGATGAGGTTACACAGGAATGTGTCCAGCTGGGTTTTAAATGTCTCCAGAGAAGGAGACTCCATAACCCCCCCTGGGCAGCCTGTTCCAGTGTTCTGATACCCTCACTGTGAAGAAGTTTCTTCTCACATTTAAGTGGAACCTCCTGTTTTCCAGTTTGAACCCATTACCCCTTGTTCTACCACTGGTTGTCACTGAGAAGAGCCTGGCTCCATCCTTGTGACACTCACCCTTTATATATTTACAAACACTAATGAGGTCACCCCTCAGTCTCCTCTTCTCCAAACTAAAGAGACCCAGCTCCCTCATACAGGAGATGTTCCACTTCTCTTTGTCTCCAGTGAACAACCAAACCTATTGCCCTATATTTAAAAATGACAGAAGCAAGATAATTTTTAATGATACAAAGGTTTTTAACATAAATATATACCCAATTTAATAACTGCGTTTTTTTCTCAGAGAGCTCCAGGACTCTTACTGTGACTCACATAATTTTATTATTGTACTCAAAGATCACAAGGAAAAACACTATCAATCTTTTAAACTCTATTTGAACAGCATTTTTTCTTATTTCACATGGAGTCTCACTTCAGTTAATGTGAAATGAGCAACCAGGATTCATCTTTTGCTGTGTTATAGTAAGACTGAGAAGAAACTAATGTTGTGTCACTTCGGTCAACAGTAACAAGGAAGACAGTAATTACGTGTGCTTCAATATGGAGAAACGGGAAGATGCGTATTTCTTACAATTCACTGATATACTCTCAAATAAAGACATTTGCATGGACTCTGAGACCAAGAGAAGGGTCTGCAGGAGTCTGGTTGTCACTGACATGGGTAAGACACTTAATATTTGGATATTTTTAATACACAGGGGTTACTGGGTAAGAAAATAGCCCAGCACAAAGCCTAAGTGTCAGTCTGGAGAACAGTCAGTATAAAATGGTGTCCTAGCAGGGCATGGAGCCTGGATTGGAATGTTAGCAGAGTGTAGTGCACCCCTTGCTTCGAAGCCAAACATGATTAATGTTCATTCAAAATGAGAAGCTGAATTCTGGCTTATTGTAACACTGCCCAGGTCTGGACATTGTTAGACCAAATCACACACATGACCGAAGTAGCTGTGGCTGACTGTGGATGAATTGTCAAGCAGGGACACATTGTTCATCTCTTACAAGGGACTGCACAGTTTCAAGACTGACCACCCCAAGTCTAGTGTGAGCTTGGTAGCACAGGGAGCACAAGGTAGCAAGATTTAACTTTTCCACACCTTGCTTCTTGGTGGAGCCTGTTGTCTGAATGAGTTCCTCAGGTATCCTGCTGCACATGAGAGTTACCAGAAGCCCATGACTAGGCTCATCAAAGTCACATTTGGGACCTATCTGAGCCAAGAAATAGGGGACTCAGGAGAAGAGGGGCTCCATAGGATTTACCCCTTTTTGGAGCGGGTCTCATTTGAGGGCTGCAGAGAAGCCCATGTAGGACAGTTCTGTTCTGCTCTGGTGCCACATTGTTTTGCCTTCCTTTGGCAACAGGCACTGTGACATGTCTCTCTTACAAAACCTTTCTGCCTCAGCCCAGCAGTTCTGTAATAGTCTTACATTACCTCTCAGATTATGGACCAGCTTGAACCATCTCTGGTGCTCTCTCCTCTAGAAAGTACAGGTTCTGCATGGAAGAATTAAGTATTTGAGGGTTGCAGAAGGAGCAGTCATAATATTTTCTGGCTATAAGTATTTTCCTGAGAGGAGAGAGGTTTGAGTTCTCTCTTCCTGCAAGAGCTGATGAACTTTACATGGCACATTCAGGAAGCCTCAGCAGCACAGACACTCGGCAGACCTCAGGCACATGCAGCTCAGGAAGGGCTTGGGGGCGGTCCTGAGGGCTGCATTTTGGACTTGATGTACTTGCACAGATGGTCATTTGACACAGTCTGCTTCTGCAGACCAGGTCAGGTGTGGGTTCATAGCCATGTCCTGGAGCCACAACCTTCTCTGCTGTATTCTCATGCTTTATCCCTTTATCTGCCCCATCACTGCCATGATGGTCAGCAGCAATTGTACCCATACCTAGTTTGCTCCCTAGTGCCTTCCTCCTAGAGCAGCAATGGGTTTTGCCATGGAGTCTCTGTCTCAGAGCACTTGTTAGAGGGACTGACTCTCAAGACTTCAAGCAGTGCTACTGCGGAGATGAATACACTCAGGAATTGCTTCCCAAGACTCAAAGTCGCATCCTTAGGAAGCACTGTCACTGCTTGTTACACTGCAGCTCCAGCAGATCAACACAAAGCCCCTCTCAGGACCAAGGTGCAAGGATGAGCTGGAGCTTAGTGTAAGGCTTGCCCAGCTCAGGCCATATCTTGCTCAAGGTAGGTCACCCCACAGGGGCTGTAACTTGAGGGGGACTTTTTTTTTTTTTTGCTTTTAAAAACCTGTTTATTTTGTAGCAACATAATTCTACTCCTGTTATATCCTGATTTGTTATCATTTGCAGTTAAGCCTGAAGTACCATTCAATGTAAATATCACATACCAAAAGGAGGCAAATGAATATCTCATTCATTATAGCACACCACACTCATGGAAGAAATACTTACAGGACAAGTTGATACATCAAATAGCCTATCGGCAGGAAGAAGGCACTTGGAAGGTAAGTGATGATGTATTGGTGAGTTTACACTAATTTCTGAAATTTAACATTATCAGATATCCCATTATCATGTAAAACCCCTCAAATCTGCATTTTTACATTTCTCCAGCTGAAAACTCAGGAAGGTGCAATATTTGGCATTTGGAAATTTCATCAGTCGAAACAATTCCAGCCTGTTAGACACCTCCCTGGGCTAATTAACTTTCGTTCATTTGGGGTTTACAGTGGGAAGAGAAATCATAAGGTTAATAGGCATACAAAGCCATCCTCAGTGCTTGGATGGCTTGCTCTTCACTCTTATTTTCTGTGTTCATCAGTCAGTAGATCATATGACCCCTTTTTTAAAATTTAGCGACAGTTTCTTCATGTCCCTCTTTCATTGAGCCTCTCCAGGCTTCAGGTACAGTCCAGCAGCTCTCCCGCACCCAGAGCACGTTTTGGGCTGCCGCTGCCTGTGAGCTGGATCTGGTCTGGGCTGCACAGCTGCTGGAACCTCAGTGTCCCCTGTTGCAAGAACAGGCTTGCAAACACTGGTCCAGATGAAGGTGGTTTGAAAGCATGGACTATACCCGATTTTTACAGAGGGAACACAGGAGAACCGTAACTACAAAAAGAAAATTATTCAGACAACAAAACACATACAGATAAAGAACGCCAGAGCTGCACTGTGGGATTTCAGCTTCTTTCCTGTGACTGCTCTTTCAGAAGCTGTCTTTTTGTGCCATACAAATATATTTTTTTCCCCTCTCTCTTCTGGGCCTTCCCAGGGAAGTATATGTTTCCCACTGTGTTCTCGATGTTGCCTGGACTACCTAGCTGCTAAACTAAACTGACATTGTGATGACCACCTAGAGATCGTCACAAGCAAAGAGAAGTAATAAACAGCACAGTACTGCTGGGATGCACCTGGTCTCGTGCATTTTGCTGAAACTAAAATATTTTCCTGTGTCTTCTGGAAAAATAATTGGATTTTTTGTGTCTGTTTAGACAATAGAGTCACCATATCTTCAGGTAAAATTACTGGGGAAAAACCTCGAAAATGATGCATCATATGAGGTGAAAGTACGTTCACAACCAAATGGAGATTTTTTTAAGGGCACGTGGAGTGAATGGAGTGCTTCCAAGAGCTTCAGGACCACAAGGGAGCAGAACTTCATGGAGAGCTGTAAGGGCAGAAACTACTTCTTTCTACCTAGAAAAAGCAGAGATGGGAGCCCTTGACTCCCTGGCCAACCCCACCAGCAGCCGTGAAAAAAGCATTGAGGAGGGAATGGCCACAGCAGGGTCAGCCCTCATGGGCACTGGGCAGCCCAGAGGAGATGACCCAGAATATGGCTGTATTGCTCTGTTCTGGGGCTGGCTATTCCCATGAGGTTAAATCTCACTCGAGAGCAATAAAATCAGATTAAATGTTGCTGTAAGGGCGTGAGGGGTGTGCAAAGGGAGGTGGAGGTTGACTCACTCCTTTCTGCCAAATGATGTGTAGGGAGAAGGACCAGTTTACACTGAAGGTTTCAGGTAAGGAACAAAGAGCAGTGAAATAAGACACATTTCAGGGCCCTGGATTTGCATGCAAACTTGGCACTTGAAACACAAATACTATAAAAAAACCTCACCATTGCACTTGTAAACACAAATAATCCTTCTGGTCCTTGGGGTCCCTTCAGTCCCCAGGGGCACTTTGGCATTGCATGTGTTCTAAGTCACTTCAGTGCTGCCTTAAGGACACAGTGAATGGAGGCAGGAGAAATGGAACACTGCACCAGTCCAGTGATAGAAAAGTGCAATGTTTGTCATTGATTCCTTATTTATTGCCTGAAGAGACATTAGGGTTACAGTGTCTTAAAAGCAAGGTATTTACATGCATTGCCTGATGTTCTTTGTTTTTCTTTAGACAGTAACGTGGTCCTGGTTATACTCTCCATCCTAGGATTCATGCTGTCTGTTGTCATGATTGTCCTGATTGGAACTTTTTGGGAAAACAGGTAATTTAAGTCTCTTACTATCAGAAAAAGTGCTGGAAGCCAGTCCTGTTCTGGCAGAATTGACAGTCTTACTGTTTTCTTTGTTATACTTGTGAACTATTCTCTTCCCTTCTCTGGTCCTCTATATGAAGCTCAAGGCAGGCAAAGAGTAGAAGTGGGCAATACAAGAGAGCGTGTTGGCAGGCAGAAGCTGACCTGCCCCTTCAAACAGACTTTAGTCTTGGGCTCGAAACACTGGGACCTCTGGGGAGCTGCAGGCACCATGAAATACAGTCAGTGTCTCACTAGAGGAAACTTTGACTCAAAAGCTTCAGACACGATCCAGAAAAGAATGCAACCTGTGGCTTTTAGTTAAGTTTCAGGAGGTGTGGAAACAGTGTACTGGGGAGATTGCCTCTTTCCCTTTCATTGTCTGTGTCAGCAGGCTGTTTGCTCTGCAGCATTTTTGGAAGCAGTGAGGCAGAGCTCTCTGCAACAAGGGCTTGATGGCATCAGCCACCAGCCCAGCCTGGTCCACATCCAGCTGTGTGGCAAAACCAGGCTCTGCATCCCCACCAAAACAGTCACAGTAGAGATGGGACTAAACATACATTTTTTACACAGATACTCCTTTGTTTGCATTGGTTTCTTCTCATATATTAGCTACACAGCAGTAGATGGATAGCTGTAAATATATTTAAAAATACATAGCTATATATCTCTGTATAGAATAGATAGTTGACAAGCTGAAGAAAACTAACAGATACATAGATAATTTGGCAAAAACAGCATCTGAAGTGAAAAAGTCCCAAGTTTAACTGTAGGAGCTGAACCCCCCACAAGGCAGAATGCCCAGGGCTGTTTGGTGACATTCAGAGCAGCTCATCCATGACATCCAGCTCCACTAACACCCAGAGAGATGGCTGCAAGTGAGCTGCTTTTTGGGAACAACGTTTGGGCTGTGCCAACACCTGAATTATACATGGGGATTGCTTGGGAATGTGTTAGTTGGCCCCAGTGAAACCACGTCCAAAACAATTTTAATAACTAAACATTTCAGAGAGTTGAGTCTTCTGCCAGGGAATGCTCCCTGGTGCTATTTTATTTGAAAGTATAGATGTGGCTTGAGATTTCTACCTCTTGCTTTTTACTGTAGCTGAGCACCTGCAGTTCTCTAGCTTTGCTAGAAGTTCTGTGTACATAAAACTGCTGAAAAAACAAGCTTTTAGATAGTGAAAGTTTTTGAACCCAGAGATTTCCCTTTCAAAAAGGAGTTTTTACATATGTGTATATATGTCCACATATACAGACACATAGAATAAAATGTAGATTTATATACATCTATAGCTGTGTTTGTATCACTGCAACGTTGAATGTCAGACAGGCAATATCCTCTAGATGCATCATAGCTGAGAGTTTCCAGCCACACAACACAAGAACTTTTCTAATTAAGGCAGGAAAATGAGACCTGTGGGATAAAGATACAAAGATACAATATAGATATCTGAAGCACAGGTAGCTGGCCAAGGAGTGGGACAATATGCAGTTCTTTGACTAATATAAACATGCAGAGGCAAATATCAGCAAATTTGCACTTAAACCACAGCATGTTTTTTCACTTGCAGAAATTGTTTTTTTCATGCAAAACCCAATTAACACAGCTAGGTGCAAATGAGGTCTTTGTCAGCACAATTTGCTGCTTTTCCAGTACTTGGTGAAGATTCTTCCTCTAACTGTGACAATTTGTGGTCTCAAAGGAGCAATGACTATTCAGTGACCTTTGTAACTCCTCTACTCCTCCTGTCATTGTTTTATTCTGGTACTTCTTCATTGATACTGTGGGTAATGCAAGCCAGTTCTAGGGCTTTGTGAGAATTAGTAGGAATGATGCAATACAAACCTCTGATACCTCAACTTGTCTGTCTTTTGCTGTTGTTCAACCAACTGCTTTTTCTCTACTATTGCTCTTTGAGGATCAAGCCTGCTGTGTGGCCAAACCTTCCTGATCATAAAAAAACGCTGGAGCAACTGTGCAAGAAGCCAAAAAATGTATGTACTCTCACTGTCACTTTCACCCAAGTATGACTATTGGGAACAAAACTAACACTCATGAGAGACAGTAAATGCTGCATGAGCTGGGACATCTTTCAGAAATGACTTCTATGTTTCACTGAAGACAGCCCACATCTGCACAGGCAGATGCTAGTGCCTGAGCTTTGAATTATGCAAAGTAATTACAAGGGCTAAGAAATTATATATGAAGAAAGGCTGAAGAAATTGAGTTTGTTTACAGGAAAGAGGAAGCTTGGGGAGGGGAGAACAAATCACAGCCTTCCAATAACTTAAGTGTAGGTAGAGGGAAGGAGAAGGTGCTCTCCTCACAAGGTTGCAAGGTGATATTACCAGAGACAACAGACATGTGATGCTTCAGGGCAGACTTCATCTGTGTATAAGAAAAAATCTTCCTCCGTGAGAACAATTAAACATTGAGTAGATTTCCCAGAGGAAAGGTACGTTCTCCCTTGCTGGAAATGTTCAAGGTTTGGCTTGATAGGGCCCTGTATAACCCAGTCCAGGTCCTCCTTCAGCAGAAGTTTGGATCAGCTGGACAACAGAGGTCCTTTCCAACCAAGATACTTAGATGATTCTATGAAACTTTGCAAACATCTCTGGTGACACCCATGTACGGCACATGAACTACTCTGCCACATAAAAGGCAGTTGGACGAATGTTACAAACTGTAAGGTGTGGAATTAACCCGCTGCCTTAAAACTGTGTGTCCTGTGTACTTTTTCACCAAGACAATCATCAGTGCTGTTGTCTCCTGTTGGTACGTTATTAGCATGTTCTTAATTTAACAAGAGGTCTAAGAAGACTTTCCCACCACAAGGCCCCCCAGTGCAGGTATTCCTCATGTGTTTCAGGAAGTCATGACAAACTTTTACTTTCCTAACTGTTAAATTAGGAAGGTAAAATTTAAAGGAACTGCCTGGCTCGGCACACTAATTCCTGTGAAATAGCAGTTGTGCAATAGATGTGTGGCTCAGAAAAGTCTCTGAAGCACCAGTTCCCACCACACTGTGTAGAGGTAAAACACTCTCCAGTGCAGCTGGCTTCAGCTGGCCACTGGATAGATTCAGATTAATATGGAAAAGGACTTTAAGCTATGTGATAATTCCTTCTCTGCTAACCTATTGTTCAGCCTGCTCAGGGTTACTTTCAAAGTTAAAGATAAATACCCTTCTAAAGTGGAATGACTTATCAAAATACCTCTTCGGTTAAGCTAAAACACACCGCTAACTGACCGTACTGTTCCCTTTGCCATGCAGAATTTTGATATAAGCTTTAACCCAGAGAATTTTGGTTACGTTCATATCCATAAAGTGGATGACATTCAAGCAAAAACTGAACAAGAAACTTTTCTGCCACCGTCAAATGCGCCAGAGACAAACCTTCCTGGAAAATTTAGGAGTGGATCAGACCTGAAGATGATCCCTGCGATGACAGACAAAAGCAATCCAAACCTGCCTGTGACTTACGGAGGAATCTGGCCAAGTGAAGCCCTGCACAGGCTCCTGGGCACGAGCCAGACTGCAGTCACTGAAGGAAACTGCAGCTCCAGCACATACGAGGTGTGCCACAGCAGTGGGGTGCCCCTGCACGACAATGGTTTCAACCATTCTTCTGCTCCTTCCTCAGATCCCTCTGTCCAGCCTGGACCAGAGCCCCTAAATGGTGACACCATATCCCAAATGCTGCCAACTGGTGAAATGAGGTCACCGAACAACGAGGAAGCCTATGTCACAATGTCTAGCTTCTACAAAATTCAGTAAACCTTACAAGAATGACAGCGCAGCATTTTTTCTTGAACACAGGCAGGACACTGACCCCTTCTGTTTTCTTATGTCCTGTGTCAGTGGGTTCCCACCTCCACCATTGCACTCTGCTCGCAGTGCAAGGCCATACCTGCAAGGAAGCAGGTTCTCCCACCCTTCAGTGATAAGTGGCCTAACTTCTAGCTCTCAGTATACCAGTAGCAATCTCCACTGCAAGAGAAATGAAAATCAATTCAATCTGATTTTAATCTTCAGATCTGATTAATCCAGAGCAATGACACTGCACTTCCCAGCTGAGGATCACAGCATGACTTGTAAAAGTTAATAAATGCTTCTGTTAACCTCTTGGATGCAGAATTAAGCTCCTGCTAATGCCTAAGCAAGAAATACAGCAACAAATTGAAGTTAAATAGAATGTATTATCTTCCAAACAGCGGTAGGGCAAGAGTAATTCCTTTGCAGTCAGTGGAAGTCCAAGTTTGCAAAATGTCAGTAAAAGATTGTTGCTATCAAGCATTAATAGCCTGAGGATTCAGGCACTTGGTCACCACAAAGGGATTTTGCTGAGCTCCCAGGAAAAAGGACACATGGACTCACTTCAAGAAGATGTTTTCTCAGACTATTTTTGGTTTTGTTGTGAGACAAAATAAAATAAAGCAAAACCCTGCCACTACTTTTTGCTCTTGGTGAAGATCTGCCTCTGAGCCAATTTTACGATCCACAGGTACTTCTGCTATTGCTATATAGTGAATATCTTCAGTATTTCATGTACTATTAATGTTTAGGTAGGAAAACAAAACAAAACTGATGTCTCTTCCTACAAAGTGAATTGGGGCTGTAAGATGCATGATGATGTCTTTTTCTGCAGCTCTTATGAAAGATACAGTGCAGCATGCAAGTTCTTTTGAAGACAGAAAGGCTGAGTGGGCAATGTGTGTTTACTAGCATTATTCCCAATAGTTGTGGCTGCATGAGAATACTTTGAGTTTGTCCAGGCAATTTTCACATGCAACATCGGACCTAGGAAGATGAATCAAGTGTCATGGATCCTGCCAATGATCAGAAGAACCATATGGGTTTTTTAAAGTAGTTCGTAAATTGCCTGGAAATAGTTGTGTTTTTTTTATTTCCACATTATGACAGAGGAAGACATCCTGTCGCTTCCCATTGACCTTTCTATGGACTCTGTGCCCAGCTCTAAGGGACTCCCCATGTGCTGCCACACAGAGATGGCTGAACCACTTGGTCCTTCTGGGATGCTGCACATTACAGAGCATGTGCTTGGAGATAAAGCTGCTACAGCTGCATGGTTGCACGACAGCCCCGTGATGGGGCCATGGGAAATCCAAACCACTTTGCTGCGCTCTGGGATTGGGGTTCACCTAACTGTGCAGTCTCAGTTCCTTCAGCTGCTTGAAAGTTCCCTTAATTGAAATGTATTCCTGTTCCCAGAGTCTATGTGTGAAAAGAGTCCTATCTCATCCTCAGAGCTGCTCAAATTAGTTGTGACTGGTAATAATCACTGAGATGTCGCTGCATTTGATGTAGCCTGCTGGAGAAAAACAACACTCCCGAGACAGCAGTCCTCCTTACCCATCTCTGCCTGACACCAGGGAAACCTTCAAATGGTGACAACCTTGCAGTCCCTGCGCGTAAATGGGATGAGAATTTGGCTCAAGGCTTTCCAGTGACATTTTATAGCATAGCTTTTATTGCTGTTTCTCCCAAATCAAAAATTTATTAATGCAGCAGAAAAATATGAATGTCCTGGACATTTATTTGCTTTATAATGCATGTTTGTTTGTTTGTTTGTTTGTTTTAAAAAGAGCTGCTGTTAATGCTTACACTGTGCTGACTCGCACAGTGCGACTGTAGATGCAGACAGACTGTGCCGGAAAAACATTGTCTTCCAGTAACACAGTGACAAACAAAAGGGGGATAGAGGAAGAAGCAAAAGCACAGCAGAAAAATCCTGTACAGTATGTGCTATGCTTGTTTTGAACTTATACACACAATTTTGAGGATGAAAAGGGATATCACAAAGGTCTATTTGCACTATTTAAGCAGTAAGGTACCCATTTGTAATAGTCTTTCTGTTTGCTGAGGAAGATATACTACTCTTCAATACAGGAAATGTAGTAGAAACCTTATGTTTACTCTTTAATACAGGAAAAGTATTAGAAACCTGATGTTTATTTAGTTTGATTACTCTGGAATAGTTATATTTTTCCTATGCAGTACTCATATTTTTGCATAGCTGCTAATGTTTAAACATCCATTCTATTTTCTATGTCTTATATCTTATTTAAATAGAAGCATGTAATCTTGGTTTTATAAAATTTTTACTGTATTAAAAGGACATGGCTATTTGTGTGACCTATTTATGCTGCTTAGTCTTCTAAAATATATCTATCAGAACAGGACTTATTCTGCCCTCACTAGAATTAGGATAACTCCATGGGCTCTACCTAGCTTCAAGCAGGATAAATTCCAAATTAATCCAGACAGCTCAGAGGTCTGAAAACACTGCAGGACAACAGCAAGCATCACCTTCCCTTCATCACCTCCACCCTGCAAACCAGGGAAGCCTCTCTTCAACTCCAGTCCCTGTGTTTTGGACTGGACATGCCTTTGTTCACCCTGACTCCACAGAATCACAAAATCACAGAATCACAGAATGGTTGGGGTTGGAAGAGACCTCTGGAGATCATGTAGTCCAAACCACCTGCTAAAGCAGGTTCACCAGAGCAGATTGCACAGACTCCAATTGCCATCCAGCCCTTGTTATCCAGAAAACAGAGAGGTGACACCTCTGGGGACCAGGGAGGTGAAGCTGATTTCCTGTCAATGGTTTGTACTTGCTTAGGCAAGCCAACAGTTTTGCTTAAGCCCCTCTGTGTGGTTGTGAGTCCACACCAAGAGCACCAGAAAATCTCAGGCTCGCGAGAGTGTAGTTATGCATGCAGCAAGGCAAAGTCCTCTATACAGTGTCCTCAGAAATGGCACTTCATAATACACTGCTGAATATGCAACTGATATGCAACTGATAGAAAACAAAGCAGCCTTTTGTTAATTATGTTCATCCCAATGTAGCTTATCTTAGAGTAGGATATAGGTTAACTCATGGCAGACATGGGGGTTACTTTATTCCCCACATGCACCTGGCACATGATGAAACCTACCTAGAAGAGTACCTTTCCAGGAAAGCAACCAAATTGAGGAAGGTTAAAGGCTAACATTAAGGTTTCTGAACGACCCTGGGTCCCAGGCTTGGCTACGAAACCAGTTCATTAAACCACATCCAACTCCTACCAAGCCAATGTCAATAACTGGGTCATTGCAGCAGTGTTTAGTCAGGTCCTGTCAGGCCAAACTTTTGGAAGTGCTAAGGTCCACTGAGATAACTGTGTCTGACGATTAGGCTGCTCTGAAGTGCACAGAGGCTAGCAGCTTCAGCTTTAACAATCTGCCCTGAACTGCAGGAGCTAAATCTTTTGGAGAAATTGTTCGCTATTTTGCAGGTGCTGAGTTCCAATATTTGAACAGTCTCAGTGTCAGCACACTTGAACATTATACGTGATTTCACAGCCATCAACATAATTTCAATTGTTGCATACAGATCTACCAACTTTCAGCTTCCTTCTGGAAAAAAAGAAATCCAAATATGCACGAAAACAAGATGGTCCACAAGCATTTATGGTCCGTGGCCAGCTTTTAGATGCATATTACATGTATGAAGACACAGCCAAAACTATGTCTCAACAACACTTCTCTGGGTCAAGACCGAGTAGTTTCCTTAATCTACAAGATGGTTTCACCCATAGCTGTTCACAAATTCCCGTCTAACTCAACACCCACACAGAGTGATAACTCATCTTTCACATTCTCCATGCATCTTCTTTAGTTTAGCATAACCTTCCTCCTCCACACTTTCTGCCTCCTGTGCTTATACTCAGCTGCACACACACAAAAAGCTCAGTGACCTTGGTTTCTATGCAGCTGCTTTATGACACTGTGCCTGGAGCTATGAGCTCCTCTTTCTGCACATAGCCACCAGGCTCTGCTGCCTCTTCTGCACTTGTTGTACAACACAGCCACTCTCCCATCTTTGTTTCTCCCCTCATATATGTGCAGCTCATTTGCACTATGCAAACATCTCCTAGTGGTACACAAGCGCTAAATAAAGTAAGTCTTTTGCCAGTTACAACACTGAGTCACAGTCTAATTTTAATGATGCTGAAAAATGTTAATTACCTCTCAAGGCAATACTTGTCCCCTGTTGAATTTATTAGTTTGTTTACCAAATCTCCTCTTGTGCATGTTCATTAGACAGGCTGATAAAACACACAAAAAAATATGTGTGTGTCAGTGGGGCGGTAGAAACCCGAATGTGGAGCCATTTTAGGTGGGCACAAGCTGACCAGAAAGCCATCCCTTCTGGCAGGAAGGGACCTGGTGATGCTGGCAGGGTATTTCTGCAGAGAAGGAGTTCAGCCCCTATTAGGCTTCTTAGTAAAAGTGTTTATTGACTTGAAGGTCTGAATTTGTACAGCAGTGCTGCAACCCTGGGGTGAAGAACAGCAGTTTTTTTAGTTAATATGCTTTTGGCTCAAGCTATTTATCTCTTTGGTTGCGGGTATTGCAACACAAAAGAGACGTACCATCTCTGTGAAGAATTATTTTAGGGTCCCACAGTTCCCTATTAGTTGGTTCATGAAGCCTCACAAATTAGCAATCCTGTGGACATTGTGGACAATCCCAGGACACTGGCAAAACAAATCTAATGTACAGACACACATGAAAACAACTGATGGTGCCAGGAAATGCATTTGCTGATTTATATTGACTATCCCATCCCTTTGCTCACATGGCAAGCCCAGACTTCAGCACGCCTGGCTGTTCCTTGGCTTTTAAGCACCACTTGTTGAAACATAACACTGCATGTCAGAGTCCAGTTCTGGGACACTTGTTCGTGTCTTCAAAACGCGCGGCTCTGAAAATGTTGTTCTGACAGGAACTGTCTGAAAAAAGAAAATAAACGCACAACAAACTACACAGTGTTTCACTTCTTTATAGTCTCTGATCCCAAAGAAGTTCGGGCAAATGTAAGCAGAAGTCAGAGTTTCCAGGATTTCTTCATCATTAAAATGAAGTAGGCATCACTGTCCACAGAAGCACTAACTCCAGAGTAGTAGTTCAAAAATTCATCTTTTGTGATCTAGGAATGAAAAAAACAGTGTTTACTACTGTGGCTCAAAGCAATCCATTTATGTAACACGTCTCCATACTTTGCAAATTATTCTTTTGCATCTTCCAGAGGAGTCTGATTTTTAGGTCACACTGTCCTAATCTGACATTACGACGTGTTGCTGCAGCAAGCTCTCACACAGCTATTGGTCCAGTGACACTGAGGTAAATGGGTTGAGTCTCTTGCATTGCTTCTTGCTACGTCCTTGAAAAACTATTCTGAGAAAAGTTATTCTGGTTATTGGTAAGTATTGTCACATAACTTAGATGTCACAATTAAATTAGATTAGTCCAACATTAGCATCATCACCAAATGAATGTTAAAGGCCCCAAAGGTTATTCAAGCAAAAGAAAATGAGAAACTAAGTAGAACTGCATTGATGGAAATATCTAAAGGAATAAATCTAGGCCACAAATTCAGAGTTTCTCTAAAGCAATCTGCTCCCCACCGCCCCCTCCCCCCCGAAAATGTACATAAAATAGAACAAACAAGTAAACCCCTAAAAGTACATTTTGAATGTTGAAGTATCAATTGAATGTAAAGAATAAAAAAATGCAGCTTTTGGTAAAAATATGATGTTTAAAAAAAAAAAAATCAGATAAAAATCAGATTTATCCCTGGAAAACAAACACTGATCGCATATTACCACAATCTCTGCTTTCCCACAGAAAACCGGGCTTGAGTTAACTTTCACAAAATGCGGAACTTCCTTTCTTTCTCATTTTTCCTACTTCCCAAGACATTCAAAAAGTCTGGATCCTATCCCCATTCTTCAGCTGCAGCTCCCATTAGGATCAGCATGAACGTTGAAAGCCAGGAGGAAGCCTTGGTCCAGGTTTTGGCAGAGACAGGGCTGCCGTACCTGGGGTCAACTGCAAACCAGAGAGCTGAAGCTTTTGCACCTTACCGTGCTCCTGCCTGCTGCTGCCTCTGCTGGCCTGAGAGCTGGAGAGGTGCTAGAGCCAAAACTAAGGTTTGTTTTGAGATCATGGGCACTTTAAACTCAGCTGGGGCAAACCACTGTGGCTGGGGGTTTTTCCAAATATCAAGGCTGCTTCAAACACCAAAGCTGCCCTCAGCCACCAGAGGACTTGGTGTTAAGTACATCTCACTAGGAAACCCACTTTCTGCTCATCCTTTCCTCCTGAGCTGGTCATGAGAAAGGAATTCTGGAGAAGTGGGAAGGGCTCTAATCACAGCAAAAGTCATAGGAAGTTGCCAGTCACTGGCAGCACAGGTTGCTCTCAGCGTTATATGTTTCAGCAGGGAAAGCTGAGCATGCTGCTGCTGCGGCTCTGGGTGCAAAGGACAGGAGCTGGCAGGCAAAAATAACCAAAATCTCCAGGCTTGCTGCTTTGGCCAGCCAGTGGCCACAGAGGTTGGGATCCTGGCTCTGGGTGGCTACAGAGGTCTGAGGCAGCACCATGTAAAAGCTGTTACATAAGGGCAAGTTGGCTTTCACATGGCGATGTGCGCAGGTGGTTTCATCTGCAAAAACCTCAGCTGCTTCCATCTGTCTCTGCCAAGACAGCTTTGTGCCAGGAGACCAACAAAATTAATCAGATCAGTGGTCTAATTTCAATAATACCTTGTGGTCTAATTTCTATAATATATGCCAGTGAGCAGGGCTTGCGTGAAAACTCAGTTGCTTGAACCAGAATTTTATGCTGTGGGAGAGAACACGAGCCAAACAACTGTTCTGAACTATATTGAGCCAAAAAATTTCCCTTCCAGGACAAAAACGTGAAGCCACAAAGGCACACCAAGGGGCAAGACTAAAATGCAGTGAAGGATGCTACAGAATTGCCACCTATCCCCAGGGAACACGCTGGAGGCAGAGGCTGTCCCCTGCCACTCTGTCCCCACGCCTTGTGCTCTTTCGAGAGGCAGTTACAGTGATGTTCTGATGGCTCAGGTTGACATCAAAGCAGAGTTTGGGGGAGGTATAAGGGAGTCTTTTCCCTCTGTGGGGAGTCACAGGGTGCCACCAGTATTTTTGGAGCACACTCTAGGCGCTGCGTGGCAGAGCTCAGCCTTGACAAAGCACTGTGCCACAAGGCAAGCTGTAGCTCAAGGTGTAGGCAAAACCTTCTCCTCTGGTATTGGCCCACAGCTCTGCAGACTCAGATGTTCCTATGGTTTATGCCATCCTGTTTAGCTTCTGTTGCACAATCAGAAAAAAAAAAGAAATAGTTCTTCGAACATGAAGCACCGACCAAGATCTGACAATCTTGATGCTAGCACCAGATACACTCGTGTGCATTGCCACCTATCTCCCAGCATCTGCCGTGTGCGCTGTGCAACCACAGACTGGCAGGACAGCCTGCATCACCACCTATCTCCAGCATCTGCTGGGTCTGTAACCAGCACACGGCAGCCTGCAGCTGAACATGGGTGCTTGAGCTTCAGTTTTGGCTCTCCCAGAACACAATGCAGCAGCCTTAGGAGGAAGGGACAGTGAAGTGCTAAAGGGCAGCTCTGGGCACCTGCTGTTAGCCCTGATATTCCTTCATGTCTGGTTCAAATACCTTTAACTTGCCTTTAACTTCAGCAAAGTGCTTCCACTAGCTGAATCTCAGATTTCTGTTCCCAGTGTGTCATTATGGCTGCACATCTAGTAGAGATTTTCCTATCTAGCAGTTGATGCAACGCCTGTGTCTGTTCCATGAATTTGCACACGTATTGATCAAATAACATTTTTTACAGCACAGATTCCAATTCATGTTCCACAGCGTATGATTACAAGTGAAAAAAATGCAGGTCATTCTTTCCCACATAATTTCTTTTTCCTGAAAGTGCTATACCTTTTCTGCAGTTACCAGTTTTTACTCAGATTGCTCCAGGAGCAACTCTGTTCCCATGGAAGTGAAAGGCAACTTTGCCACCTACTTCAAAGGAATCTGAAACCAACCCTTGAAAACACACTCTGTAAAAATTTTGAAATTAGTACATTGTGAAGAATGTTCTCCCAATGCTGAGAAACACATCCAGTGAGCAATGAGGTCTGCATACAGGCAGAGCTGAGGAGCCAGGAGCCGCTCTGGGGGCATCAGGGCCGCATCGGCTGCAGCTCCCACCTGCAGGGTGGGCACTGAGCTTTCCCAGCAGGATGAGAAGGCTGGAGCTCCCCTGGGTCACATCCTTCAGGTCCCCACACAAAACTCCGTTATTCAAGCTCAGTGCAGAAATTTCACCCTGGAGCACTGAGCTTTCCCCAACCATCACAGGCTCCAGCTGAGGCTCCTGGACATTGGTGACAAAGCTTCTACTGGTTTTAGAAAAGCGTAGTTGTGTCCAGTACCGCTCCTCCCTTCTGAAAAGGTACATTGCATTCAGGATTAAGTAAAATTGGAAAGTGTTAGCACCGAAAAGAAAAACTGGTTGCAGTTATCCAGATCAAATCTTCTGCTGCACGTGATTAAATGTCAGCTCAACAGATCGCTGTGGGGTCTGAAGACAGGAGATAACGTGTCAGAAGGAAACAGTTTTTTCATTTTGCAATTCCTGCAGTCCATTCACATTACTTTTTATTTGAAACTGAGAGATAACATGACACCCTGTTGTGGAGCAGATTAATAAATGAAAAATAAGTGGATTTTACTCAAGCTGCCAGGACATGTACAGCCAATATTTGACAGTAAGTTTGTTTTTAATATAAGGCAGGCTGGCACTTCAGTAGCATCATGGTAAGTAAAGCCTCCTCTTATGATTGTTGGCAATCATAAAAAGACTCTTTCAACCAGTTTCCAGTGTCAGCCAGTATGCAAGTTTCTGGAGGCTTTCAGATCAAATAATTGACTTTGCACAGTCTTGAATACAGAACTGCAAACAGCTATTGCTTCTACTGAGATCATGGCTGGACAAAACAAAAGCAGAATTTGCAAAGGCAGCAAGCACTCAGGACTTCAGTGTTTGAAATGTTAGCAACCCAGGCTAAATAAGAACTGACATTTCATGGAATGGTTTGGGTTGGAAAGCACCTTTAAAGGTCATCAAGTCCAACCCCCTGCAATGAGCAAAGCCACTTTCAACTAGATCAGGTTGCTCAGAGCCCTGTCCAGCCTGGTCTTGAATGTTTCCAGGGGTGGGGCATCTACCACATCTCTTGGCATCCTGTGCCCGTGTTGTACCACCTTCCTTGTAAAGCTTTATCAGTCAAGCTCTTTTGAAAGTCCGATCTATAAGCCTATACTGCTTTTACCTGTCTGCCAGCCTGACACAAAGCAGATGCTGCCATACAGAAGCCATTTGCTCTTCACTACAGCAGCAGCATCTCAGTCTGGGAGAGCAGCACAACAGTGTGAGAGAAGCAGAAAGATGACAAAAGGAAAAGGAATCAAGGCAGGATTAATAAGAGAGCACCTCCCCCTCCTGTCCCCCCAGCTTCTTTTTTTTCTTGTTCTTAATTTCCTCCAGTCTCCTTTGTGCACAATTTCCCCACTCTCTGTACCGCAAAAGGACAAAGACAGCCTCATTGGTGTGACCAGGAGGGCACGTTCTCATCCTTTTTTCAGCATGAGAAACAGAAAATAACAGGATAGTTACAAGTTCTGGAGTTCCCAGAAAGTTCCCTGAAGTCATAGCTTGGTCATAAACCTGTATAAATACAAAAACCATTACACAACGTTTGGTGTAGGAGTGTACACGCAACAGCTATCAGACCAGTAAAAGTTCCAGGAACAGTGAGAAGAAATACTGTAAAACACGTATGACCTTTAAAGAAAAATATTAGTGAGATGATCTCACAGTACAAAAAAAAAAAAAAAAAACAAAACAAAACAAATCAAAGTGGGGAAAAAAGCTATATGCAGGTTCACAGAGGTTTGAAACAAGGCACACACAGGAAAGACGTCTGTATGCTGAGTTGTGAGCCAGGGAGAAAAAAAGGAATTTAAAGAAGGTTTTGCATTTATTTTGGTCTGTGTCTCTCCTTCTACCTTTAGCCTCCTGGCACTGGGAAATCACATGTTCACAGCAGGAAGCTGAGCAGTTGCTCCATCCCACAAGTAGTGAGACCAAAGAAACCAAGTGCTACAGTGCTGCAGGCGAGAGGGCTACGTGACCCTTTGCCTCAGACCACCACCTTTCCAGAATATTTCTGTTTCCTCCTCTGCATCCTCTGTTGAACAGAGCTGTATCTAACACAGGAGAAGGAGGTATGTTCAGGAGCCACAGGGACCTACTGCAGTTGCCTGAGAAGAAAGAGACAGCTTGTCTTAGAAAAGACAAGACGTGTCAGGGACAGAGAGAGAAAAGGGACAGATCTGCAGAGTGGATAGATGCCAGATCTGCTCTCTGATTATGCTCATATACCCAGAGGCTGAGCCTACCAAAGCATCTGGGAATTATTTCTGCAGATTTACTGTAATTGGCACAGTTACTGGAAGCCGTTATTACAGAAAATGAGTGCAGTGTTGTGCATACACTTAATCATGAGAACCTACAAAAGGTGGAAGCAAAGTCTTGCTCCTTTAATCATATGATCAGAGTTTCCAAGCATTCTTCATCATGACGATAAAATAGACATCTGTGTCTATGGAAGCGCTGACTCCTGCATAGTAGTTCATGAATTCTTCTGTTGTGACCTGAGACAGAAGGATTTAAAATATCAAAATGAAGCTTTATTTTTTTAACACATTGAGAAGAACTCTAAATGAAACTTAACACCCACTATTTCAGGTTGTTGCTAGTGAAAAGGAATCCAACAGAAAGAATGAAGACATTGAAAATTTGCGTAAGTTGACTTCTTTGCTAGAAATAAGAGCTCTTGTCCTCCAGGAACACTTGGATGAAGCATGCAGACGTAAACTAGCCTTACCAGGAACTGTAGTTATAATCAGTCCTGCCCAAGAAGACGTATGTTTTAATGCATTTTTTTTTCCAGGGATGCTATGATCTGGTACTTTGCATTATTATTAATAAAAGTGTATGGATTTTCTGGTGCAGCACAGAGACAGCCTGGTGCTTTATATCCATTCACTAGAGAGAAAATATCATTGCTCTAAATGGGTCTCACTTAAAGAAGCAAACATTATTTCAAATACCTAAGAGCTTGTGATATCGTTCATGGGTATTTTGAGCTTGAATCACTTTTTAAACCACCATTAAAAAAAAAAAATCAGATTAGCAGATATAAACCATGCATATCTCTTGTGAAGCCTTAATTCTTGAAATGTACAGGTCATTCTTTGAATAAACATCACATAGAAAAACATTTGCTCCTGCTGCATTGTGCATTTGAGAGCTAAGTAAAACTTGACAAGGGGGAGAACTGAACACTGTTGACTGTCTTGCCATCAGGAACAGGTTACAAGCATCGCTGACCCTGTGTATTTCAGAGGCACCCTACAGGATCATGGTGAAGAAGACCTTTCCAGGAGATGCTTCGTCTTGAGGCATTTCTGCTAAAAACATTTTAAGTGCTCAGCTCACAGGAGTGTCATTAATGAGCTCTGATTCAGGCACAGGAAAGTCACAGGCGGTTCTCGGAAGAAACTGCAATTGGGTGGGCTAATGTCAGGATTGCCAAACAAAAGGTGGGTGCTCAGAATAACTTCTCTATAAGCTCAAAGACTGCAGTGTTTATGAGGTACAAGGCACTGAACTTGTGGAGAATCATTCTGGAGACTCATTTAATGTGTTCAAGTATGACCTCAGCACAAAAGGCAGGAACATTTTGCTTGAGGTTTGCTAGACGTCACCAATGCTGCAGGGGAGGAAGGGGACAACTGGTAACTCTGACTATGACACAACAGGAAATGGGAAGAAATTCAGCTCTATCTAGTGCAAAGTCATGCCCAAGTGAAATAAAAACCATCACTTCCCTACAAACTGAGAGTGTGCCTGTTGGAAAAAAAATTAAGTAGAGGATCTGGGTGTAGTAGGAGTCACCAGTGTAGTGTAGCCATGAAAACCCAGATACAACCTGAGAAGTGCAAAAGACATCCCACAAAGCACTGATGAAACCTTATCTAGCTTGTTATCATCAACAGCTTGGACTCAGAATGTCAGCATGTGGACAGTGGAGATCCACAATTGCTCTGAGTTGGTCAAACACATGTAAGTTCAAACCAAAGAAGTTTGGAGACATATAACAAGGGGAAATAAAGCATGCTTGGCTCAAAGGTGGTGACAAAGCAGATGCGTAAGAACTCCATCACACAAGGTGCCCAGGATTTGCACCTGCAGAAGTGAGTGAAGGCTGGGGGCAGGAAGGGCTCCCACCCCTGCCTCAGCCAGTGGCTCCTTACGACACTTGGCTGGTGGCAGTTGTCCCAACTCCAGCCTCCCTCCAATGCTCTGTGGATTAATCTATCTTTATTACGGACTGATTTCCGAATCAAATGTCTCAGTAACTACACACACTGGAGAAGTGTAAAGTGAACTGTAAAGAGTTTCATGTGCTACAGAACCTGCTTTTGACCTGGATCCTGGTATTTATTCTCCTACAAAGTGAAATATCCTCCAGTTTATGTAGATCTTGAAAAGCAGCAATCGTGTGGGTTAGTCTGAATATATAAATACAATGACCTATGAAAGTAAAGCATTTAGGCTACAAGCCTGAAAATGCAATCTCACATCTACACTTGCAGCTACTGCAGAGCCCCTTTCCCTTCAAATGCGTAACTGAGCTCCGCCAACAGGCCTAAACAGAGGTTATGCATCCATTTTACACATTCTACTGTCCCCCGTAAAAGTGATGCAACTGCATGTTTGGTACTGCAGTCACTCTCACATTTAATAATTTAAGTCGAATGCTGAATCAGATGGTGATTTCATGGCTTGACATTAGATGTTCCACTCACCTTCCCATCTTTGTCATAGGGTGAATCAAAATTATCCAGAAAGGCCTTAAAAACTTGATCTTCTGTCCAGTCTCCATTTTGGTATTTGGGATGATGCTTTGCATTATACACCCCCCGTAAGTCTTCTATTGTTATGACACCATCTCCAGTCTTATCTAACTTCCTAAACGCTTGCATGATGATCTCTTTTCTTGCATTTGACATGGGAGGCTGTAAGGAAATATTAACAGAATAATTTTATTTCTGCCAGCTATTTTCCCAGTTCCAAATTCACGTAACTGCTGTCGTTAATAGTAAACCTATTTCAACACACTTGGGACAACAAATTGCTGACAGTCTACACCGTCTGTGAGCAAGGAAGGGCAATATATCCCCCAAAAAAGCAGTGTGATCAACATTACTCACTGTCTATCAATACAATTGTAAATGGATAATAAGAGACAAAATGCTACCTAGAACACTTTTCTGTTCTACCATTTAAAATATTTTCTAACAAGAAATTACTAATTACTCAAAGCACCAATTATTTTCTCTCTTAATTGTTTAGACTTCAGCAGAGCAAAGAGGCTCCAACAAAAATCAGGCACACTGTGGCTAGTTAGAGAAAGCCACCACTGGATGAGTTCATGTTATGCGGAGATGCATCATAAACTGATGGACAAAGAAGTGAGACTACTGGGCTGAACCACATCGGTACCTGGAATACAATATAGGTATGTAGGTATCTAAATCAAGGTGGCAATTAATTAAAAAAAAATCCATTTATTTCATTTATTTGCAACTATTATTTTATATTTGTGAGGAGCCTTAGCTTTGCCAATGAATTCCAGAGATTTATTGGCTTCTTAGCTCTCTTATCCACAGAGATGGTGTTTAGGGTAATTTTCTCCTTTAGCATATTTAGGTGGAAGTAGAGTAATTTAACTTCTCAAGAGTTACTGGTTTGTTAAATAGAGCTGTAGACTTTGCCAATTACTAGGCACTAAAAGTGCTGTGTTTTGTGATCAGCTAATAATGAATCAAGGCTTTTTCTCAATTTAGTGCAGTAATAACATAAACCCACAGACTTACTCTCAGTGTAACAAGAAATTCATCAAAATCGATTGTTCCACTGCCATCTTTATCAAATATCCGGAAAATCTCTTGTGCTTCTTCTTTGTCTATCATCACAGCATAATCATTTAATCCTTTCACAAACTCTTTGAAATCCAGGGTCCTGCTGTTGTCATCATCCATAATTCGAAACACTCTGTGGAAAATGTGCAGTTTGAGGAGAATGCATATGAAAATCTGGAGAACGCTGTAGTGGCTTAGCACAATGCCAGAGCACAAGGGCACCTCACTGAGATAACATTTCCCTTTTGTACAGTCTTCTGAGGTAAAACAAACAAACAAGCAACAACCACCATACCAATTTATAGCAGACATGACTTGCTTAGATTGGGTGTCTGAATGTGACACAGTTGAAGTTACATGAGGTGATGGCTGCCTTAACTGAAGGAGTCTTCTTATTCATTACATATTGAGCCATCTAAAAGGAGATTAAGTTTCACCTGGTCAGCTGGGATCCACCTGGGGTTAACACAGCTCAGGAGGAGTTTCAAGGCATGATGCACCTCCCCTTTCCTAGGCGTCCAGCTTGGGCTGACTGCTGAAGGAGTCTAGATGCTCCCCATAAACTGGCCATCTAGCAGACTGCTAGATCACAGGGAATCACATCCCAAAGGAAAGGAAGCAAAAGATCCTCAGTATTGAGATACTTACAGAAAATACCAAAGAGTGAGATATGCTTTATGTTCCACTCCACTCCCTGGCAGGAGTTGTTCTGGGTCTCAAGGACTCACATTCATCTGAGGGATTCAGGATCTTCTGTTCTTCAAGCAGGTCAGTCCTATCTCCCAAAACACGGAAGCCCCAAGCCCAGGCGCTGTGGGCTGTGGCATTTGCACTGGAACCAGGAAACTCAAGTTCTGGTCCCTGTTTAGACTGTGAGCCTCTTGCAGCTATAACTATCAGCCTGAATAATGGATTTGACTTTCTAGACCCACCTGCCAAGTCCTTTGATGCCTGCAGATCCCCTTGCTAAACACTGCAGGCGAAGTCTTTCCACAGGGTCGGTGGTTTTGGACAGATTTCTTTTGGCCTGGATTGCCATCTCTCGATCATGCCTTGCTGTGCCTGGCATCTGGAAGACCAAAGTGCCCATACACCATGGATTCACATAAGCAAGACAGAGCACTGAAACTTGCCTTAGTATATTGAGCATCCAAAACACCTTACTTGCAAGGTGCTTGCAACTCTCTCACAAAGATTCATTTGACCCTCTGCTTCCTTTTCGTTATATCCTTTTATCATCAGGGGAAATGGCTAACATGGGCCACCAACCCTGAAGGAGGAGCTGAGCCAACTACCATGTGATTAACCCAGATGCAAATATGAAAATGTGGGTAAGAATTTGTGCCTACAGTGAAACACCATGAAACACAAACACGCTGCTGCCTCCACACCTCAGCAGCCCCACCGAGCCTTCTCAGCCTGGCTAGGTCTGCAGTCAGCATTTGCCCACAGGTAAAGCTGTGACAGCAAAAATTGTCCTGGGTGAGGACCTTTTCCTTATGTCTGCTGTTGTTCCACTGTGGTCCTAATTCTCCAGAGGAAGGCTTTCTCCCATTGCATGTCTGAGCAACAGTGACCACCCCAAGACCTGACCTGCCTATAGATGATACCTTGTGCTAATTTAACACAATTGCAGAACAAATACCTTAAATATACATAGCATTTAGCACTCCAGTTCTTCAGGACACTGCCAACAGTCACAGAAGCCTTCCAGTTTTCCTCAGAGGAAGTGGAATAAAAAGTGGGAAAACCAGCCAGTGGACGCACAGCGTGCCTGGGCTGGTGGAATGTTGCTCCTTCTCCCATAGAGACTATTTGTGCCTAGCGCTGAGGGCATCGTGGCTGCTGATGCCCACACTGACATTTTAGGGGCATGTTGAATCCTAGCTCCTGGGCACACAGTCAGGACCAGGACTGCTGCTCCCTAGCGTGGCTGCTGGGTCTGCAGATCACAAAGATCCCCAAAATGTTCTCCAGCCTTCAAAGCATCACAGGACCAAGGTATGAAGGAGCCACAGAGGGACTGGGCTGAGTTACAGCAAAGCTCATGACTCGCAGGGCACCTGGTGCTCTGCTGAGGGTGTACTGTGGAGAAGAAGAAGATGGGCGGCCCTGTGAGACATCGCCAGTGCACGTTGCACTTCCAATCTCATTGTCATTGCATGTGCAAGAGTGTGAACTGAACCATTCAGAGAAACGTGGAATTAAACACCTTAACTACTCTGCTACTGTCTACAGAGCACTGGCTGCAGCAGCTGCCAACGTCACATGTGCTGACTTTTGCAGCCCCTTCAGACAACAGCAGCTGGACTTGGAAAAACAGAAAAAGAAAATGTTTTTTTCCCCAAAAATGGTTTCAGTACTAGGTTATTGTAGAAGAGACCATATCGTCTTTTGCTTCAGCCAGAATGAACAGAGTTCTGGGAACTCATTAATGAGTGACCAGGAAGACCTTACAGCTATGTGAGATAAGCAGCTAAAAAGGTTTTCTGTCCACAAGGGTAAATGTTTAGCTGTCAAGAACATAAAATACAGTGAGGTTACACGAACACAGTGCAAAACTGTATTTACATTATATAATTACGTACTATAGCTTATTTAGATATATAATGACTGTGCACCTATATATAGAGTGTATAATGCTTGCATAGCACTGTACATTATTGGGTTCAGTGGCAGCATCACCAGTATACTGCGATACACTCAAACAATCATTGCAGCAAGATTCATGAATTGAGGCTAGGGAGGGATCATCTGATATGATATCTATTATGATCTCCTGTACCTCAATAAAAGCCACTGAAACTGCCCAATCCTCAGTTATCTCTGCAGTAAATACAAATTTAGCTTATACACCTACAGACATTTCTAGCTGAGAACTCACTACCTCTAGGCTAAATTGTTCCAGTATTGAACGAATTTCTTTCTAAAACGTGTTATTTGTTTCTAGTCTGAATTTTTCCCATCATTAGATGCTGATTTGCTTTATTTTACTAGATTAAAGAGCTACCCATTACAAACCTGTCCAGCTGTATACACTTGAAGGTCCCTTTTAAAACCTCTTTGGCTAAGTGATTAGACAGAGCTTAGGACTCTTGCTACAAGCTGAGTTTCCAGAAGTCAGATAATTCTGCTGTTGCTCCTGAACTTTCCTATTTTTTTCAGCGTTCCTTTTGAAGTGGGACAGAGCACTCTAATCATCTCACCAATGTCATAAGCAGAGGTATTGCAATTTTTCCCCATGTATCCTGGTTAAAAACACCAATAGTAAATATTTCTGCTGCTCTTTGCAAATCTCTATTCTCTGTAATGTTCAATAACAAAATCAGCAACATTATGTTGCCATATAAAACTCAGCAATTAAAGTCTGTAAAGTGATGGCACTTACACATTACAGTAAAGCCTCTTAACATGGCCTGGCTTCCCGTGTCACACAGCAGTATGCATTTCAGAATCTTTTCTATATGTTCAAGGAATATGGAAAAGCAGTTAAATATAAACCCTACTACATGCAAGCCTGGTCTGTAGTAACAAGACTACTACTTCCCTATTTCTGCTGGCTGCTGGTTTAAGCTGAGGATAAATCCTGCTGCAAAAAGACTGTAGTGCATTGTAAGAAAGCAGATTCTGAATCAGAGAAAGGAGGGAGGAAACACAGCGATTCACATGCTCTCTCCTCTCATTTTGCTTTTACCTGTTTGGATAATGTGAGGTAATTAAAGATACACTCAGGATTTGCTGAATAACGACAGTTCTCTGTATACCTTACAAATGTGTTTTGTATTAGTAACCATTAATAAAGCAAGGAAAGGTTATAAATATAATTTTGCATGTTTTTAATTCTTATATCTCTTCCAAGATCATCAGGTGTCTCCTGAGGTGAAATTAAAAAGGGGCTGGTTAATTTAACTCTGACGGCTGGAGTGTTCTGTTTTGCATAACATCCTGGCCCGTGAGCAATTACAATACCTCACCTTCTCAGCATTGTTTGTTTCTAGGGGCAATGCTGTGTTGTGCAGGCTGAACAGAAATGAATGCGTTTCTTCTTAAAGAGTACAAACATGAAATTTTGGGTTGTTTTTTTCCATAAGAACCTTGGGCTGCTCAGCAACAGCATCCCTTACATCCCTCTTAAGCCTCAGGCTTAAAACTGGAAAGAGTCAGATTTAATCTAAGATCAGCACCATTCATTTATATATTATTCTTCAGCTGAGCCCAAGATCCTCCTGTGTAAATCCTGAAAAACACCCCACTGTGGCAGACAGACACTCATATTAGGCCCTGGATTATCACAGGCTTCTGAGAGGCCCCATCCCAGCCAAAGGCATGAGTCACACACCACCCCCGAGCAAAAGATCTTTGGGTCTGGGAACAGATTAAGTGGCCTAAACCAATTACACACATTTGGTTTATTCCTAATAAATTCATTGAATTATTAAGAGCATGAAAACTGTGCAAGTATTTGGTAATCGCCCAAACCCCTCCTTAAAAATCTGGATTCCCAGCCCCACCGACCCCTCTGTAACAGCTTCCCCTTTGCCTCTTCACCATCCCCAGCACCATCCAGTTCCTTCTAGCAGGTGGAGCAGCACCGCTTTTGCTATTTTGAGTAAATAAATAAATAAATTTTGCAAAATGTTTATATCACGATACATGCATGTAAAAATACCTAACTCTTGGTTGAACCACAAGCTCAACTGACTGGAGAAGCTCACCGAGACTTAGCAAAAAAGAGAGAAAATCCTTTACCTGTGATGCTATCCTGCACCCAGGGTTTCCACCCGGGACTTGAGAAGTGTCAGGGGGCTGGGATGGCACCGTGTCCCACCTGCCTTCCCACTCACGGGTTCTTACAGGTTCAGGCCGCAGGCTCGCTGCAGAACTTCGTTGTCCATCTCGTTTTGCTTGTTTACACACCCGGCTGCCTTGGCCCCCGCCTTTTTTGGGAGGCCCGGAGTTTACCAGCTGGTCTCCAAGGTGACACTGGTGGCTGTGGCTGGCCCAGCCTGCAATTACACCGCTTCCCTGGGCGATTGCCGCTGGGTTGCGAGAGTCCTTTTACTTAACATCTTTTAAAATCAATGCCTTCCTTCTCCTCACGGCTGGGGTGTGAGCGTGGGAGACACCTCCTGCTGCCCCTCACCGAGATGCCTGCAGATATCTGCAGCAGGGTGCAGCATTGCCATGCCAGCTTTGGCTATGGCAATGTTTTGATAACATGTTTCTTTGCTCTATAGTTCATAGGGTTGAAAAAACTTGCAGGTTCAATCTTTTACTCAAAACACAATAGGAAAAAAAACAGTAAAAGACTGTTGATTGTTTCACAAAACAAACAAATGAAAAACCCACAAAAAACAAACCAAACAAAAAAAACACAAACACATTGCCGGCCTATTTTTTTTTCCCTTCTGACTAATTGCTATTTTGAACACCCGCTGGTGGTGAGATCCTCTGGGGAGATGCTGAGATTGTGCTTATTTGCAGCAAGAAGAAAACTGAAAAGGCTGACACGGAAATATTGCTGTCTGCTTGGATACAGTTATTAACAACTCCTTCTGCAGAAGGTCACAAATGTTAGCTGTGACATAGTGTAACACACGGAGAAGAAATCGGTGCATCCATAGACTCCTCAGGGGTGAAAAATGGTCTGTGTTATGCTTGCTGGCCCCCTCTGGCAGCAACAAGTGTAACACACAAGATCATGTCTGGTGCCAGCAGCAGCTCCTACAAGTCTGCACGAGAGCACATACGAAATGGAGAGGGAGCTCAGTTCCACCCATGGATAAAACACTGAGCAAAGAATGAATAAGTGCATCGATTCCTCAGAAGAGCATAAAATTATTTTAGGCAATTACTAGAGTAATGACACTTGCATCCTGGTGTGCTGCTTATCTTTCATCGACAGGTACTTCCTGGTACCAAGCCGTAGATTGTGCAAGACTTTGTAGACGCTTCATATCTCTCATCTGGCATCTGATTGTACCTTAATGCACAAGCAGGAAACAATGCTTATTTAATCATTCAGTGATTCAAAAATATTGACTTTGTGACAATGTAACATCCCCCCAGCTGCTATCTTTGTTTTGTGAATTGATCTCCAGAGGCCACCTGGGAATGCAAAAGAGATAAGGGTCTCCGAATATGAGCCGGGCTGTCAGTGCAGGAGGAGCAGCCCCTGCCGTCTGCCAGAACACCCTGCAAAGGCAAAACAGAGACACCGAAGACTGGAGGAATAATTTTCACTGAACAACAACTCAGTCCTTGAAATCCAGCATCTCACCTGAGTAAAGCAGTTCTTCAGATGCAGAATTTGCACTGATTTCAGAGGCATCCATGTAGATTGGAACAGCAAGGATGAGCTCTTGAAAGCAAAATAATGAGTTAATTTAACGTCTGGATACTTGGCTGCCTTCTGCTGCATTTTCTCTCCTTTGCCAGTGAGCACAGGCACACACAAACACATACGGATGTTCAGTCTACCTCCCACACACTCCTGAGAACTTGACTGTGCCATGTCTAAGCTGGTTAATGAGTTAGAGATCTGAACAATTATTAATGTGCTTTGAGGTGTCTCAGATTGCATCAGGCTGTGATTAAGTTTATTTGATTGTACCTGCTTTGTTACTGTGCACAAAGATGTAAGCAGAGATTAGTTAATTCATAGTTTTTCATAAAGGTGATAGAGATTTCATCAGAACTCTGGAATTTTTCCTCCTCATTTTCTAACTAGCACTGAATACATAGCTGTTTGCTTTTTGGTTTTCTTCAGTCTGAACAGCCTGAACAGTCTGTTCAGTTTGTGGTTCAGCACTGGACTGAATCTACTGAGAAAAAAATCTATGAGATCTAATGTGAGGTGCATGCTCATGACAGAGATTGAAATCTTGTCAGTTTAGGTTCCCAAAAGTTCAGATTTCTTGTTGAATTCAGGCAGAAGGTAAGGCAGAAGAAATGCCTTGTAAGCATTATAAAAAGGACCTCAAAGAAAAGAGAGAAGCCACTGGGTATTTTGACGTAGATTTCACATACACTAGCATTGTTTCTTCATGTGCCGCCTGTGACCATCACTGCCTGGAACTGCAGCAGTGAGAAGAGTAGGTGTGAGCACGCCCACTTGTACTTGATAGGGGAATCAGCATGGTGTTTAATTTTCGGTACAACTAAATTAATACGTAAAAAACAACCAACCAGCCAAAGAACCCCAACAAAACAAAGAAACCAAAAAACCAAACTTCAAAATCCCCAAACGAAACCAAACCAAACCAAACCAACCCACCACGAAGTATTAGAACACTGTATACCAAAGAAGACTAATTTTACAGGATAAACCTTTGTTGTTTTGTTGTTGTTGTTGTTGTTGTCATCTTGGACTTTTTGTTTGGTTGGTTTTGGGTTTTGGTTTGTTTCGGGTTTTCTTTGTTTTGTTTTGTTTTGTTTTGTTTTCTGCAATTAAAATTGAGAAAATTTCACATACACCAAAAAAGAAACCACCATAGTAAGTAACATTGTCAAGGGAAAAGTATTCCCATTTTAAACCAAGCTATAATCCAATTAAATTGAACTTCCAATCCAAATGAAGTACTTTTATATCCAAAAATGCTGTCTCCCTGAGTGGTTTGTAGTTATCCATCTGAAATTAATTGCTTTCCAGAGCTGAGACCAGCTGGCACACGCAGCCCATGCTACTGAACTCTTTCTGAAGGGGTGGGGGGGGTCACATCCAACCTGCTTGCTGGGGACGGTCTCTCCAAGCGGGTCTGACCCATCACAGTGACCCTTGGCTTGTCCCCTGCCTGACAGATCCCTCTGCCTCATCTTCGACATTCCTTACCTTTACCTTGTCCTGCCTTACCTTTTCTCCTCACTCTGGGGAAGCAGAAACATTTACATTTTTAAACACTACATCTGTTGTGTGACATGATATTTAACGTGGTTTGAGATCAGGAATATTCCAGAAAAGAGAGCAGTTGTTTTGAAATAGTTGTTTTTTTTTTCCTTGCCAATCTAACACAAATATGTTTTCAGTTAGAGAATGAATAATTTGAACACTAGATACTTCCGCTTTTTAAGAAGTTTATCAACAAATATTTACAAAAAATCAATTATTCTTACCCTGTGCCTTGAAATAATGAACATTTAAGTTTTAAAGATTTTACAATGTGGAAAAAACTTAATTTTGTGGTTTTATTTAGTTTTATTCTCTCACATTTTTCAAAAATATTGAGCTTCTGTCAATCACAGTCAAACAATGCAATGAATGTCTAATGCGAGAAACTTCTGTGCTCAAAGCTATGAAGGTCTGACATGCATGGGCAACTTTCACGTTCACTTCCCTGTCTCTCTTTCCTCCAGAAAATAAAATAGCTAAATGGACCCAGCATTTAGTAGGATCAAATACCTTTTGATGCTGAAAAGCTGCGCTGGATCTTTGCAGAGGGGAGGAGGTAAGAAGGAATGGGAAAGCAGCCTGCAGCATGCTGCAGCAAAAACGAGAACGATGTGTTCTCAGCGAAGAGGGCACAGAAAAGGCAGCCAAAACCAGGGAGGAGGTCTCGGTTAGTTGCTCCACAAAGAGGCCTCTCTAAAGATGGTTGTGACAAAGGGCTGGCACAGGCTGAGGAAAGAAGCTTGCTTGTGAAGACTCTGCTCTCGGCACAGGCCAACACGGGAAGTCTTGATAATTTCTTGACAAATCTCCAGGTCCTCTACACTGTGGATGTTTACAGGTATATGGGATTGCACAGGCCTCATTTGGCAGGAGGGAAAAAGGAGGAGGAAAAGCAATGCCGGCAGTTGTACAGGAGAGAGCAGAGGCTCTTTCTTGTAGGACATGGGCAAAGTGTTGGCTGCATGAGGCGCTGGATGCTGCAGAGAGAAGTTGCATTAGCTGCCAGTGAGGGGAATGCTTCGCCTGTCAGCCTGAGGAGTTTGTGTGTCTGCAATTGTTACTTCAGTGCAGGGATGAGCTAACAGACTAAAGACCCGGAGTTAGATATCAAAGCAGAGTAATGCAAAGTACTGGCATTTACCCTCTCCTAATGATGCAGTGCCCAAAACCTTGTGGCTTGTGATCACCAGAACCCGAACATTTGACTCCTTGGAAGTACCATTGTTCAAAAAGGGCTCCCTCACCCAATTCTGACCTGCTCTCTGAAACAGTGAGAGTCCAGCCATACATACGTAGGGCCATTTTAGCCACCCAGGACACCCCAGGTACCTGCACAGAGGCATGCAGGACTTACCTGAGCTCTCCTGGGAGAGGAGATGAAGGGATGGCAGAACAGCTAATGATATCAGATACTGGCATTTAGGCAACTGAATCACCCTCTAGCTGACCCTGCTATAGGTTTTACAGCATCATAAGAACATTTAAAGCCAAAAAATAATTTGTTTGGGCCAGCCCAAACATCTCCTGGCCCAGTTTCTTAATCCCACAGTGGCTAGCAGCCGCCATTAGGGCAAAAACACTGCGCATGCCTATAGAGTTCTCTCCACCATCCACCTTCCAGCATCCAGGTATTTCCTGGCTTCCTAAGATAGAGGTACCACATACAGAGTAATTCTCCATGACTTTATCTAGCCCCTCTTTGAACCCATTCACACCTTTGGGCGTTGTGAAAAACCTCACAGCATCAAATACCAGATGCGCTGAGTTGTCACATCCTGTGGGTCACACGTGGTGGTGCAAGCAGCCATTCAGATTTTGGGGCATCCTCATGTGTGAGAACTAGAAGGCAAGAGGTGATGCAACTGGTAAAGTCCAGAAAGGGTGTCTCTGCCAACAGGCCTTCCAATCTTGTGACAAGGGCTTTAACCCAGGTTTGCTGGGACTGGTGAGCAAACCCTGTGGAAAAGGAGAGGCATGGAGAGGCCCTAAATACTTTCTAGCTGAAAGCAGCACACCTGGGCACCTGGGCGCCTAAAGTGCCCACATAGCACAGATGTACACACTCCAGGAGAACAGAAGGAATTGAAAGTCTAAGTGCACTCTTCTTTTACTGATTACTTCTTATTTGCCTGGGGTAGGAGTCAGACATGGGTTTGTAATTCCAGGCTAGGTCATCAGACATGGCTTTCCAAGGATGCTGTTCTTTAGCCTTGGTGGAATTAAATCTGCTTAACATAAGCACTTTCATAAGCCTCTAAATTTTTGGCCTATGGGGAAGACTGTCTCTTAAGATGAAAGTCCCTGCAATTCCCTACCTAATCATGCACAGGTGCCTTCAACAGCCTCAAGGCAAGCCCAAGGGAGCTCAGTGTCTGGTTCTACTGAAGCTCCCAGGAGAGTGAGGCTCTCGCAGACGTTTTTGGGCAATCTGCCATCACAGCCTTGAGTCCTGATCTGAGCCCACAGCTTTCACAAAGCATGTAAATGGAATTAAAATGAAGACAGATTTCTTCTCCACTACCTCCTAGCACCTAATAGTTTAGCTCTGGGATTATACTTCCCAACGTCATCCTCCACCATCCAGTCTGGATATGGTTTTCATTATTGGAGGAAGCAGACCCCTGACACAGGAGACTACAGCTTGGGCTTGTGAACTCCCGCAGCTTGGTAAAGGATGACGGGGAGAAACTGCCAAACCCTACTTTCTCTGGGGTTTGAGAGCAAACTTAGTGCTTTTCAGATATCAGCAAGATCTAAATAACAGGCTCAGATGCTGCAGCCCTTGTAGCTCTGAGCCCATTTCCATTTTAGCAAAAATCACATCCTTATTACTCTTTCGCTTAGAGGTGACTGGGGGAGCAAGTCTGCTGGCAGGTCAAAAGGAGAAACACACCTTTCCCTTTCAGATGCAATCCTGTGTTTGCTTTTCACTGTAAATGAAGACAAAAACACATTTGAAGTTTCTGGTGAAAAATCTTTCTGCAACACCATTTCAGGTAAATCATAATGTCCACTTCTGACAAACCCAAAGTGCTCTGGTTCTGGCATGGATCTTACTGCACATCACCAGCCAGCCATTGTTGAAATGATGAAACACAGAGATGGTCCTCTTTCTTCTTTACCATTCTACATGCAAAATTAAAACAAAACAAAACAAAATGTCTACCCTACTTTTAAAAGTCTGAGGTTGTTTGTCTGTTCATTTGTTTCATGCTTTTTAACGTGGAATGAAATATAGGTAATTCCTTTCAGTAGCTACACAGGATCTCAATCCTACAGGCTCCTTTCTCCTACCCAGCAGGTTTTTTAAATCAAATTAGAGTTGTCTTTCTATAATTTTCTGTGTCTCTCTGTTACAATGGCATTAAAGGCTTCAGCCAAACAGAGCTTACTTTAACAGGAATACATTTAAAACAAGTTTCATCTGCATACTACCTCCTGTGTATTGCAAACCACTGCAATGAAAAAGTTATAGTGCTGAGAGGATTATATTACAAGCAAGTTTTCCTCATGCCTTTGACACAAGCAATTCCAAGCATTGACTCCAGTTTGGCAGCATAGTACCAGTGTTAGGAAAGGTCCCGAAATAAGTGTTCATGCGCTGAAAGTTTAATTTGGTGCAGGATGGGAAGCTAAAAAAAAAACGAAACAAAACAAAACCAACAAAACAAAACACAACCAAACCAACCAACCAAACAAACAAGACAAGAGCTGTTCCTGATCTTTAAAACTTTGAAACTCTGCATAGTTTCTTTTATCAGTGAACACTCAAGAGGTGTGGACTTGCAGAAGATGTGCTGCATCATAAAAATATAAAGAAGGACTCATCACAATAGCAAGTCTCATTCCCTGATAGGCAGAAAAGAAATGCAACCTGTAACCTGGCATTGCCCCTGCTATCAACCCACCAGCTTTGTAGGGAGTTTGTAGAGCTTCAGGATGAGGGCCTGCCACACACGCTTTGCCTGAACTTTGCCTGAACTTTGCTTGACCTACTTGTACCTTTCTTTTATTTCTTCCTGTGACAGCAATTTCTCTAACTGACCAGCTGCCTATAGTAATTAGTTTTCATTTTGTTTGTATACGCATGGTGCAGTTTTATATAGACAGCAGTAAAATAAGCAAGTCTATGTATAATAAGGTATTTATGACTAATGCCATGCAGGTTTGAGAAATACGAGACTGTTAACAATTGCAGAGGCCTTGAGAAGTAGAGACACAGGATGCCATGCAGAGCAATACCGATGTGAAATGATAAAAGCTGGGGCACAGGCTTGGATTGGTGACCCCATAGCTCCTCATCAGTGGTCAGTTAGGGAATGTAGACCTGGAGATGGATAAAACTAGTTTTAGCAGTAGCAAAGAGAAAAAAAAATAGCCTCTAACATATGTGAAACACACTACATACAGCAAATTCAGCTGTAACATGGAGCTGCACACCAGTGAAAAGAGAGGAAAATGTAAATGGATGTTAGGAAACACAGACAAATGACCTCAAGTAGATCCTAGAGCATCAGCATGATAATATTCCCAACAAAGGACACCAGAAGCTGAAGATTTACAGTGCTAGGTCATTCTTCAGGCTGAAGATGCTGACTTTAAGACCCAGAGGAACAGCAGAAGGGAAAAACATAATCCCCAGAAAATGGATAAAATACTAGGACATGTGTGCGTTACAATTTTAATTGTATTATTTTTGACACCTTTCCCTGTATTGAAGTATTTTAAGTGCATTATTATTATTCTCAATTCTATAACAATTAGATTTGGACTAGCAATAATATTAATAGACTCTTAATGTTTCAATTAACAATTAATTCTTGGCTTTACTTACATGTAAGTTGTTCTTTCTTTTTGCGCATAAACAAGACCCTGAGCATAATAGAAGGGAGGAAAGACGAGCATGGGAGCTTCTTCAAACTGAGCTCCCAGTGAGCGGGCAGAAGGCACTCTGTAACACCAGTCCTGCTCTTTCCAAGGTCTGCTATGCATGTTGGCAGCCGCCAGCCGCATTAATGGGAAGTTTTAGTGTTGTGTGCAGTTATTTTCACATCCACAGAGGTGAGGTGTGTCTTGACAGTGAGATTGCTTTGTCCATTTCCAAGTATTTTGCTTGAAGGGGATGGTGAGTTTTTTCTCAACTGGGAAGTTAGGCAGGCGATGTCTCTCTCCGTAATGGCTGCAGGGTGGTGTTGTCTTTGTCTTTGCATATACCATGCACTTGACCCTTGATGACAGTTTAGCATATCATCACAAATGATTTTAAATAGAGGTGTAAGCATGTGTTGGTTATGCCCAGCAGATTTGGCATCAGCTACTCAGATCTTGCAGCAAAGACTCCCCCGTCCAACCCGTAAAGAAATATGCCCCAGCTGTGGCATTCCCTTTCCTTCACACCAGCAAGTTTTGTTCTCCTTCTGTCTACCCTCTAGTTTAACAAATGCTAGGAAAATAAAAGAAAAAAAAAATCCACGTTAACCTCCCCCAAAATGCACACAAGCTTTTAGTCCATAACCCAGGTGCTCTTGTCCAGCTGTGGGTTGGGTGGGAGTGCCAGCAGGAGACCACAGTTCCCAAGCAATTCCTGACCCCACCTTGCACAGTGCAGTACACATCTAGATGGCTTGTGTAAGAAGGGACCAAGGAGCATTGTACGGTGTCACAGTTCTGCAGGCACATGCTGGAGAGGACATCCAACAGGGAAATGCTGAGAAGTAGGCCCACACAATGCTGCAGAAATGGTAGCGGAATTCCCAAAACTTTTCTAACTCCACAGGCCAAGTTGTAACATGTTACAGACCCTCCTTTGTTTTGAGACCTTCTTCACCAGTCAAGTCTTAAATTTACTCCTTACCAAAGTTCCCGATGCTTTTAGAAATTTGGCATCTAACGTGTAGTTAGATGCAATAGAGATGAAACATCCAGCGTCCCCACTTCTCCCTGAAGCTAGTCACCCGGGACATGACCATTTACAGCAGCCCGTGTTCTCACTCTGTGTCTCGCTGTGTAGCTCCATTGCCACACTGATGTTCATGGGGATCCTGCCACAGTACAAACCACAAGCAGGGAAGCGGTCATTTACACAGCATAATGTCTGGGATACTGGCATGAATCAGCATTTAAGTGCTTGTAAACTAGTTTTTGTGCTTGAAGACTTGTCCTCTTTCATCAAACTGTCTCAAATGGATTTATGCTAGTGAAAAATGTAGGTCGGCCATACAAAAAAGCACCCAGCCCACTAATACGGCTTTGTTCCTGCATTTGAAGCCAGATAATGCTAACAAGAATTTGTTGACATTATCTACCCAGACATTTCATAATCTGGCATGTTTGTTATCTACAGGAGGAAGTCACTATTCTCTGATGGATGAAACCTCACAAGCTTTTGTAGAAACAGTCATAGGATCTGGATATCACCAACGATGGCTGGTTTGATGATGCCAAGAGAAAAAAAAAAAATCAGCTCATATAGTAACAACAAAAAGTAACTAAACAATTCTCAAAATAGAATATTACAAGAATAATGTGAATCACAATTATATTTCTACTGTGAATATTATGTGGGCTCTAGTGATGGTGCATTTAGTCTACTGCCAGTTGCTGCTGCCAAGGACAGAAGCTGCAGTGCTATGCTGCAGTCCATGGCCGGTCACTCTCCACAATGTCCTTAAGCAAAGGAAGCTCTACCAAGTGGCACCTTTGCTGTGCCAGTCCAGCTCTTCCTCTGATGTCACCTGGTGTCACTCCCTACCCGCACAGTGTGACCTGGCCCAGCCCTGTCCAGCCATCACCAACGTGGCACATAGCATCAAGAAAGAAGGTGGGAGCTAGAGTCCTAGAGACTGCTTTGGCTGCTTTCAGCAATGTTTTGACACAAATGCCAAGTAAACTCTCCTAACATAACCAGGTGGCTAGAGGATGGCAAAGCAGTGGATGTGGTCCATCTTGATTTCAGTAAAGCATTTGACACAGTCTCCCACAGTGTTTTCCCTGTTAAATAGAGGAAGTGTGGTCTGGACAATCAGGTAGTGAGGTGGACTGGGAACTGGCTGAAGGAAAGAAGCCAGAGAGTTGTGGTCAATGGGGCAGAGTCTAGTTGGAGGCCTGTATCTAGTGGAGTGCCTCAAGGGTCAGTACTGGGGCCAGTATTATTCAATATATTCATCAATGACTTGGATGAGGGAATAGAGTGTATTATCAGCAAGTTTGCTGATGACACCAAGCTGGGAGGAGTGGCTGACACACCAGAAGGCTGTGATGCCATCCAGCGAGACCTGGACAGGCTGGAGAGTTGGGCAGAGAAAAATTTAATGAAATAAAACAAGGGCAAGTGTAGAGTCTTGCATCTGGGCAGGAACAACGCCAGGTTCCAGTATAAGTTGGGGAACGACCTGTTGGAGAGCAGTGTAGGGGAAAGGGACCTGGGAGTCCTGGTGGACAGCAGGATGACCATGAGCCAGCACTGTGCCCTTGTGGCCAGGAAGGCCAATGGCATCCTGGGGTGTATTAGAAGGGGGGTTAGTAGGTCAAGAGAGGTTCTCCTTCCCCTCTACTCTGCCCTGGTGAGACCACACCTGGAATATTGTGTTCAGTTCTGGGTCCTTCCCTGGAGACATTCAAAACCTACCTGGACACCTTCCTGTGTAACCTCATCTAGGTGTTCCTGCTCTGGCCAGGGGATTGGACTAGATGATCTTTTGAGGTCCCTTCCAATCCCTGACATTCTGTGATTCTGTGAACTGCACTATCACCCCAGTGATACTATCATCAGACCTCCTCTAGCCAGAAGAAAAACACGGGGCCCTGGACCTTTGGAAAATTTGGGGCTCCAAGCTTATCCTGGAGGATTTGTGGTTACATGGCACAAATCAATGCCTGTTTCTTAGGGACAAAGTAAGGTAAATTGGGAGGATCAAAGCACAGAGACATACCCTTGGCCAGTGGATCTTTCTGAGAGGTTTGGTGCCTGACATCTAGCTGTTCTCTGATGTCATTGTCACAACTGGAATCCAGATCAGTATTAACTGTGAACTCTCTGTCTCCTTTTGCCCCAGAGCTGTGAAAAAGCAAATGTTACTCATTCCTTATATTTGAAATAAAGGTTCATTTTTGACTCATGAATCCAAAGGAAAAAGAAACAAGCTGATTTAAAAGCAATATGTTAAAAATGTCTTCTCTTTGAAAATATAAATATCATATGGCTTAAAATAGGAGCATTCCAATCCCTACCAAGGTACCAAGTACTGTGGTGGCCAGCACTATGCTGATGAACTTAAGAAAGGATTTGCCAGCAAAACTAACAGGTTTGTGGAAGCCAGGTACACAGTCTTCGTGATTTCTCTTTACAGTCAGTTAATAACAATCCATCTTCGATTATCTGTAAATCCCATTCACATTCCTCACAGCTCCAGACAGTGGCTTCATAAATACTAGGCTTTAAATAATGAAGTAAGGCTGCAAAAGTAATTCAGTGGAAGTTCTCTCTTGCTTCACCATGTATGTACAGTTCTTTACCACATCATTCCTAGGAAAAGCTAATGCCGCAAGATAAAATAGACTTTACATAAAGACATTCATGGAATTTACTTTTGTAGTTTCAAGTCTGGAGATTTCTCTGGTGGATCTTGTTCTTTGAATAAAACACAGGACGTTTCTAGGCTTGAAATTCAGTGGTTGTCTATCAACACATCAGTGTAGGGCTGCTTCCCAAACTGAGGAATGCGGAAACAAAAGGAAACACAAAACGCAATGCATCTCTTTTTAGACAGTGTGACACTTTCTCTCAAGGTTTCTAACTTTCAGATGGGACATACCTGGTCATAATCAATGTCAGAAATCTTCTGTGGGTGGCACGGGTAAGGCATCAGTCCCCTTAATGTTCAGCTCAGAAGTCAGAGAGTACACTGGAGGAACTCTTGGGTGGTATGAGGTTTCCTTTGTGAAGTTTACTAAGCATTTATATTCATCCACTCTCCAGCCTTCCCCCAGGGACTTTCCCAGTAGAGAATTTCCTGGAGAGACGATGTGCCGTGTTAGGGGTTCCTCACATCAGGGTCTTCTTATCTGTCACAGCTTGGATTCAGACCAAAGCAAACACCTTCTGCCCAATGCTAAGGGCTCAGTCCAGTCCTTCACTGTTGCAAGGCAAGGGAAGAGGGGGAGAATCCTCTTGAAGAATTCTGCTCTTGTCTTCCTCAAATCTTGTTCCAGAGTCAGCACAAAATGTGGGAGGCTACTCTGGGGACAGGCTCTTCTGTTGATGAGGAAGATGAATGGGTCATTACACTAAGCTCAGCGATTTGATGAGTTTGGAGCTATGACAAATGAGCTTCTTGTCAAGTGCCTTGGCTGGTGTTACTAGCTGGCTAGCTAGATATGTAGATAGATTTTATAAATAGATTTTTGCCTACCAGCATAATCTGTTGTCTAGAGTTTTTCACACTGCCCATGGTTTCCTGGGAGGCAGGGCTTTGCCGCACTTGAATCCTGAGGCTACTCGAGGCACCACAATGTTCAGCTTAACTCTGGCCTCTTGAAAAGCAACCTATGGCTTCCAGACCTCACGAGCAAAGCTGCAAGCAGCCCAGAAGAGTGTGCTGTGGTGTGAGATGGGAGGACGCGGGTTTCAAGCGGACAGTCATACATATAGCTGACAGGGATGTTGTGAAACAAGGTACATGCTCCTTCTATTTAAGAATGCTTTGAAAGTAAGCAAATCTTATAAGTATGGATTTCAGTGGTGCCAAGCATCAAGGATTTTCTTTTTCAATCCAGAAGTATCAGTGTGCACTTGATTTTTTTTTTTTAATACACTTTGTTATTCTTTTCAACAGGACCAATTGAAAAGTTAACTATATTTGTTAACATCTAAAGTATTAAAATTTAAAGAATTCACAATCTCTAAAACTGGTGAGGAAGTAGCAATTAAAATGCTCAGTACCAATAGCACCCATTAGACAGTCTTGCTTTCCCTCCCATAGAAATAGATGTTCAGCCCCTTACCTGAGTTGCATGAATCATCTGGCATACCAATATTATACTCAAAGAACTCAATTCCTTAAGGGGAAACTTGACATAACATGGTTGATGCTCTTAATCCCTCCTGCACTGCTGTAGAAAAATTAAGGTGTGCTCTGTAGCAGAGTTCCCTACTGCTAGCAGGACACAGACTGAGATGGACAGTCCTATGTGTTGTGTCTTGATACTTCATCCCCACACAGCTGTGGATTTCTGGAGTCGTGTGAAGAAGAGTTTTGTGCCTCTCTGATCACTAATAGCCGAAAGTTGGGAACAGACTAATTTGAAAATATCAGCAAAGAAAGAAAAACAAAATTCAACACAAATTTGACTCTCTATACAGAATATGGTTTGTTTGTTTGTTGGTTTGGTTTGGTTTTTTTTTGTTGTTGTTTTTGGGTTTTGGGTTTGTTTTGGTTTTTTTAAAGACATAACAATTCTCTCAATCTACATAGGTTAACAGTTGCTGCCCTGTCCTTCCTGATTGAGTGGCAGAAGCCAAGGTGGCGGACAGCAGAAACTGTTGAAGCTCTTAATTTTAAAGCAGTAAAGATATGAAAAAATATCTCAAGAGTGTAAGCATCTGTGGCAGGATGCAAACTCCCCTCTCTCCCCCTCCCTCCTTCCCCATGGAAGGAGTAGGCACATTTCCCTCTCTTTCTGCTGTTTGAGGCTAACAGCTTCTTTTGTTTGGCCCCAGAGCACCCTGGCCAGGGCCATTAGGAGAAGGGAGTGCCGAGGCGCCAGTGAGCCACTGGGCGCCCACAGCCAGTGTGGGGGATGTTTGGAGGCTTGAGGGGCACCCCACAGGTTGGGGTGCAGAGAAGCTTCTGGGATGCCTACAGTCAGATCTGATCAGCCAATAAAAACGGGATTCTCGTCGAGACTCGGCTCATTGTCGCGGGTCTCTCAGAGCACGAGCCAGATGCTGCTGCCGAGAGCCCCCTCCCCGGGATGGAGACTCCGCTTGCCTTGCTGCCACGGGTGTGAGTAAAACTTCTCGCAGGATTGCGAGTGTATTTACACTTTCCGTGCACATATGCACGTGTAACTTTCCGTGCTCAATATGAGCATGTGTAAAATTAATCCTCGCATAATCGCGGGTGTATTTTCCTCCTGTGCTTCCACGTAAGCACGTGTAACTTTCTGTGCACATTTGCACGCATACTTTCCGTGCTCAATACAAGCATGTGTATAAATTATTTCCTCGTACAATTGCGAGTGTACTTTCCTCCGGTGCTTCCACATAAGCACGTGTAATATTCCGTGCACATTTGCACGAGTATTAACCCTCACAGGATTGCGAGCGTATTATAAATTTACCCTCGCAGAATTGCGAGTGTACACTTTCCGTACTCACTACAAGTACGTGTATCTCTTTAAAATAATCCCACACCGTGTTTAGGCAAGTGTGTACTCCTCCTGGACTCAGGGCCGGCTCTGGCATTGTTTTGAGTGAAGCCACGTGCATGCACTCTGTGGACCGCCTGTTGTATTAGTTGCTGCCCCTTCATAATTTTCCTCAACTGGTATCCGAACCTTTATTTAAGTCACTTTTGGAGTGCTAAACCCCTGTTTCTCACCGGTTTAATAAAAGTTGTTTTGGACCCTCTTGTCCCTTAAACTAACCTCGGGGTGCCTCCGTGACAGCATCCAAGGAGATAACTGCTTGAATCCAACGCTGGTACTGTTAGAACTGAAGAATCGTTTCACTTGCCATCCTTTTCTATTTGTCTCTGCAAGTGCTAAAAGACCTCATAGCCAAAGTAAAAAGTTTGTTGTTGTTGTTTCTTGTTTTGTTTTTTTGTGTGTGTGTGTTTGTGTTTTGTTTGGTTGTTGTGTTTTGTTGGCGTTTTGTTTGTTTGTTTCTTTTCTTTTTAATTGTGACAGTGGGCAAGTTCCTTTCAGTCTTGTTAAGGAACATTCTCTTCTGGAGGAGTACCGGTTTGGCCTATCTACCCCAAAGTAAATGGAAGTGTCATCTTGCCTGACGGCTGATGGGCTCAAACTGCCAGACTGTGAGTATCACAGTTGGATATCCCAGGTGGACTGACTAGCTGAGGACTCCAATAGCAAGTATATATAGGTGATCTAAAGATTGGTTCCATATTTCCTCTTTATTCAAATATACTAGTGCATTCAGACAATCTCTGTAACAGTTCCCAGAGAAATAACCACGTAAGACATGGTCTGATATTGTTAGTGACAAAGGTCTTCATTTAAATGAGAGCAGAATCATGGTCTTAACCCTTTAGGCTCAACAGTAATTTTTGTTCCTGATAAATGGTGACCAAACTTCTGATCATACTGCTGCAGCATTTCAATAGCTGTCTGCTTAAACAGGAAGGAAGTCCATACCATTTTTCAGAACAGTCTTTAAGGTTTCTACCTCAAAATTTGTTCCAAATCACTCAGAACTGACAAAAGGGAACACTGACCGAAGTTCATGCTGTTACCCCTTCAGCAGGGAGCTCCCACCTCAGTGGGTACCCTGGGACAGACCCTGCTACCCAGCAGTGTTCAAGCCTGCTCAAGCATTGCAGCCACAGCCTCTGCAACATTTATTTGTTCAGACCTCACAAGTTTCAGCTGATACATAAAGATGTTTTAAACAGCAGTCCAGAAAGCCTGACTCCAACTATGTCCTCCTTACCCACCACTGAACTGTCTGTGAGAGGCAATAACACAAGACACGTCTTTATTTTATTTTGGTGCTCTGAATTACACCACACTTGCTCAGTTCTCAGCCTCTGCCCAAACTCACTCCCTCGTTTTCTCTTTGTGTAGGGACTCTCAACTTCAAGCTCAGGTTAGATGCCTGATATAAGAGAGGCAAATTCTACAGAGTGTTTGCACAATGCTGAGCCCAACACAGGCTCTCACGGCTGCTCTGCAGTCAAAACTACATATTCTTAGACCTTAAGTACCAGCCATTGGCATGTTGTTATCAGATTTCCTACAGAAAATTTGAGGTGAGGCTGTGAGCAGGAAAAGGTGTAAACTTGCACCAGGAGCACACAGAGATCACATCCTCCTCATCACCACTGCTCAAACAGTCTCTCACATTGCTTTACCCCTCAACCCACTTCCCTCGTCCTGTCTCTCTGCCCTGGGTTCACTTTGCCTCAGTCCTTTCCACACATGGTGTGACACACACAAGTCACCTGCACACCCTCTGAATGGGGTGACACTGTGTCACACTGGCTGCCACTGACCCTAGCCTCTTACAATAGACCTGCTAGGCTTTTTTGAAACCAGGGCTTGAAAGCTGTTGCTTGCTCATTGAAATATGTCACAGCAGCACACTACTTTTGCATCTTCTTCTTGATTCCCACAGACTTTAAACCAGCAAATTCTTCCAAAATAAAAAGCATGATGTTTTTACAGGAGTACTAGTGCTTATGGAAGGAGCCAGCCCCTGGGAGATCAGAGGAACACAGAACACACAAGAAAAACTCCCAGCAGCATGCAGCCTTTGCGAAGTTTAGTCAGAATAGATGTCCTTTCCTAAGCATTGGAAATTATTTCATTTGACAGTGAATTGTTTAACTATAAGTGTCTACTTGGGTTTCAAAGGCCTATGTTTCCACAGAACATGTCTAGGTACTGCCTCAGTTACACCTTTGCTCTCATGTTGACTGAGTGACTCAGAACACACACCCTTTAACCAGAGAGGCTGTGGTAGAAGGAACCTGAGAGCATAACACACATTCATAAAACACTCCAATACCTGACCTCTGTTTATGAGCAGCATCTTCGCAGTTTGGGTCATATTCCCTAAGAAGGGAAGGAAAAATGTGTCTTCCGTCCAAGTCAGGCCCTGAACAACTTTGGCTTCTTCATAAAGCTCTCAAAAAATCCTGAAGGCAATGGTGTATAATGAACTAACGCATAACAAGATGGAGCAAAAGATATAGGATGTTTATGCAGAGGAAGGGTTAAGATCTGTACTACAGTATGCAGAGAGCAGGATGAACAGGCAGCAGGCTGCAGCAGGCACACCATGGCACCATGCAGGCAGAGACGAAGTGAGGAGGACAGCGAAAGGTTAATTCACAACCCTAATAATTCAGTCAGTCAAATGCTATTTCAGAAGACTTAAAACTCACTGAACATGTATGCTAGTTGCATTAGCAACTGTTGACTATTAAACGACTAAATTTATATTGCTCTCTGGGCAAATAAAAATCTGACAATGAATAACGGAAAACTAATATCTAATGCAGGATAACTCCCATCCTCTGAACTATGTACTGTCAGGCTTACAGTAGCTACTTCTCACAGCAAGTCTGGAAGAAGAGTGTGGCTGCTTGACTATGCTGGGAGTGATTCACTTCAATAACCAAACAGTCTCTGGAAAGAAATTTAAAACATACAGAGAAGATCATTCTGCTTCTCCTACCTCTTCCCTTGTAAATAGAGAAAGTGCCATCCACAGGAAGATGATGATAGATGTCTCAGTTTGGTCCACTGCCCTTTCTGTTACTAATCTTTCTTAACATCTGCATGCATCATTCATTCATTGTGTTATGCATCACTCATTCATTGCGCACTTCTATTGCAGCGATGGCACAGGCTGGTCTTGAGTGTCCAAAATGTTTCCAGCAACCCACTTAAAACAGCGGCTGCAGATTAACTATAGCAGACAATAAATAATCAAATACAGGAATCACCTAGTCTTAATTGTTACAAATATTATGATGTGCTAAAAAGATTAATTACTCCAGGGTATGGTTTTTCGATTAATGATATCCAGAAGATACTTCTGTACCTCTCAAGAAAAATGTCACTTTATCAGTGCAAAAAGAAAACTAAACCCATACCCTGCTACTATAGCTCTATAGAGACAATATTTAAATTAAAACAACAACAACAACAACAAACCTGTCTCTTCTTCCTTCACCTTATTTTTGCCTTTTTTGTTTGTTTGTTTTTTAGGTAGGGAATAGAAAAGTGATAAATAGGCAAGCTTCTCAATTTCCCTTTTTAACCTGCGTTAAAGAAGATGTAAAAAGATGAGCAAAGCAAGGTGGGATTGTACAGTAAAATTACAATTCTTCTTCAGTAAACTTAATTTCTACCTGGAAAAAATATTTAGGTCAAATTTTTCCAGAGGATCACTGTAAAAAATATTTCAGAGAAGCATGAATATGTAAAATACACCAGGGAAAATGTATTGCAGAAATTATTTATTTCATGCCAACTTAACTCTTTCACTAGATATTTTAACACACATTTCAAAAATATATCCAGTACAACAATAATTTAGAACACTACAGTGAAAAATCTATAACTCAGTGAATTTCAAAACAAAGTATTATGCATACATACTTGCATCATAAGGCAAAAGAAGATAGTCTATCCATAAGCAGCACTCCTACAACCTATCCTTGATAAACACTGGAAAATTAACATCTTCTATTACTACACCTCTACTTACAAATTCATTCCCTTATCATCCAGATACCTCTATAGAAATATAAGGTATTTCTATAGAAAATAATTAATTTCTACCGTGATGGCTAAACCATCAGTCTGCAACTATTACAGTTCACTGAAGTTGCATCTTATTATTGCCTGCCAATTACAACTAAAACACACATGCACAAAACCATGCTGAGGAATACATTCCAGTGCATTATAATAGAAACAAAGAATAAACCTGATGGGGCTTCCCATATGACTGAAACAGAAGATACCAAATATAACGCAACATAATCAATGACAGCAAGTAATGTTTTAGAAAGGGATCTAGTTCAAGGTGCTTTTACACTAGGGATGCTGGGTTTCTGTTAACATAATCCAATGGTGTAGGAGTGTCTCAGCTTTAGATCAGACTACTTAATTAGAGGCACAGCTAGTACTGGAGAACTGCCATGAAGCAGCACATATTCCTGCAGAGCTCACTAGAGAAAAAGACCGTAAAAGTTTCAGAAAGTTTATAAGATGCACAAATGCTCTGAAAAAGTAATCATTTTCTGAATTTTAAAGAGCAATTAAAACCTAGAACACAATACATACTCTAAGTAGTGTTTTTGTTAATAATCAAGATGCACTTATTTGTCTGTTATGAATAGGTCACATTTCTTTAACAAACCTCATAAAAAGTTTTCCTCCGTAGAGTGATCTCTATTTGGTATTGTAAATGCCCCTCAGATTGCAAGTAATTACAGCAATAATGAAAACTAGAACAAAATACTGTATTTTTCACATAGCACTTACAGTATTCCACAGTAAATTCAATAAAAGACAAATTACCATAATCACAGAAAATCAGGCTAATCACTTTTTAATACTTTGTAAAAATTATTATCATAGTTGTTGTAGCAAGAATAAATACTGAAAAGACAACAGTTTTCGGCTATCCCCATTAATACTGTCAATGACAATTTTACAAGTGCAAGTTTGATTGCAAAATAAAGGCAGATTATACATCATGATTTTATCCAGCAGTGTAAGTTACAGTAGTATAAAGTTTGTTGTTTCTTAACATGTTATCGTACCTAAATAATAAAATATACCATAGTTTCTCCAAAGTGTCACTATTAGCACATACTAAAAGTTGGATATCCTTTACCTTCCCTCATTAAAAAAATCCCTCACTTCATCACTGAGAGCTGCACCTTTCCTAAGCAGAGTGCAGAGGACTCATTTCCCAATATAGATATCAGGATATGTATATTTGTATATTTGTAACTGCCTGAAAAAAACAGAACTACATATCTAGTAGGAGTAGTAAGTTTGACTAGAGCTTTTTGCTATTCATACTTTCAAAGAAATCTAGTCCTGACACTGTATGAAAGTAGCTACTGTTTTCACTCCCACTTTTCAAAGTTCACTACAACTTGCATGGATTATTTTCACTGGTTTAAATCTTTGACATGAAGATACTTAAACATTTGTACTTAACTTGTGTGGGTTTTTTGGTGTTTTGGGGTTTTTTCTGGTGTTCACAGCTGAAAAGGAAACTGCAGAAATGATGATGAAATGGCAGCATACCCTAACTGCTCAGTAATTCAGAAAGTGAAACTAAAAAAAAAAAAAGAGATAATTGACATTTTTTAGCTGCAAATGAATATGACTATATACTGACAGAATAAATAAACCAAAATTCCGTTCACAAAAACACAGTTTGCAAAGCAGTTATATTTTAAATCACCTAAGCTGGAGCATCAAATGTGATGCAAGAACATGATTAGCCTACAGTATAGTAATGTTAGTAATGTCTTAAACATATCAAAGCTAGTTTTAAATTTTTTTAGCTGTGGTAGTGTTAGAACTAGAGCTAAAGTGGCAACGAACTTATAAAAAGTTGCTGCAATTTGTCTATGAATTGTCATAGAATCACAGAACAGTTTGGGTTGGAAGAGACCTTCAAAGCTCATCTAGTCCAACCTCTCTGCCATGAGCAGGGACATCTTCAACTAGATCAGGTTGCTCAGAACCCCATCCAGCCTGGCCTTGAATGTCTCCAGGGATGGGGCATCTATCACCTCTCTCAAGTGGGGTAAATCCTTTGGCATGTAGCCCCCAAACAATTTCTGCATTATTTGTACAAGCAGTAAACAAATTAGTTTAAATATAGCTCAAGTACGCAGCAAATGTTGTGCAGGCATTAATTCCATGATGTTTTTTAATACTCGTAACTCTATATTTCTTTTTTGAAAATCTTCCAGATTTAGCCACATGAGCTCACAATTGCTTTTCAAAACACACTTCAGATTAATTTGCGGAAAAATTGCACATAATTAGAGCAACTGCTTGTCAGCAATGACCACTGTGGATGAAACCTGACTCCAGTAATCAACCCTGTATTTAAACACCCAGCATCCAGGGAGCATGTGACACCAGGGATTTCCAGGTGCAATCCAGAGAACTCCAGCACTCCCGGAGTTTGCTGTTGGGAGGGAAGGGGCTCAGGCAAAGAGTAAAGTCAGAACCATGAATTTTAGGAAAGCCAGCTTTTAGCTCTTCAGGGAGTTAGTCAGTCAGAACCCCTGGGAAACTGCCCTCAGGGACAAGGGAGCAGAACACAGCTGGCAGATCTTTAAGGACACTTTCCACAGAGTGCAAGAGCTCTCGATCCCCAGGTGTAAGAAATTGGGAAACAAAGGCAAGAGACTGGCATGACTGAATCAAGACCTGCTGGTCAAACTAAAGAGCAAGAAGGAAATGCACAGGCAGCAGAAGCAGGGACAGGTGTCCTGGGAAGAGCACAGGGACACTGCCCAGTTGTGCAGAGATGGGGTCAGGAAGGCCAAGGCGCAGCTGGAGCTGAACTTGGCGAGGGACACAAAGAATAACAAGAAGGGCTTGTACAGGTATGTCAGCCAGAAAAGGAGGGTCAAAGAAAGTGTACTCCCCTGGTGCGCAAGACTGGCAAACTGGTAACAACAGACAAGGAGAAGGCTGAGATATTCAACAACCTTTTTGCCTCAGTCTTCACTGGCAGCCTCTCTTCCCACACCTCTTGAGTGGATGAAATAAAACACAGGGATAGGGGGAGCAAAGTACCTCCAACTATAAGAGAAGATCAGGTTCACGATCACATGAAGAACCTGAACATAGGTAAGTCTATGGGACCTGATGAGATGCATCTCAGAGTCCTGAGGGAACTGGCTGACGTAGTTGCGAGATTTGAGAAGTCACGGCAGTCAGGTGAAGTTTCTGGAGACTGGAAAAAAGGAAACATCACACCTATTTTGAAAAAGAGTAGAAAGGAGGACCCTGGGAACTACTGACCTGTCAACCTCACCTCTGTGCCTGGTATGCTGGTTTGACTGAAAATGGGTTAATTTTCTTCATGCAGTTAGTAACCTCTCTTTTTCATAGCTAGCACTTAGTTTGAGAACAAGTGATAAAACCCCAGCACAGAGTTAATGTTTTTAATTGCTCTGGTCTGAGAGCCAAGGACATTCTGAGCACTCTGCCCACAGGCGTGAGGCATTGAGGAAGGTGGGCATGGATGGCGCAGAGCTTGACAGACACCCAGGCTGATCAATGAGAGTATTCCATCCCATTAATGTCATGCTAATTATTTAAGGGGAAGCTAGGAGTCGGGATCTTCTGGTTTTGCTTCTTTCGCTATCTCTTGCTCTTGCTAACGAGCTGGGGGAGTTTCAGTCAGGATGTTGAGCTCGGCCTTTTGCAACCAGCAGAGGCCTCTTGGTTTCTCTGCCTTTTTCCTCTCTTTTTTTTCTCTCTGGGATCGGCTGTTTGGACCAGGTGTGGCTTGCTGGCACTGGCTGCTCAGTTGTGCACAGAGTTCATAAGGAATTGCCTTGAGTACCTTTTATTTCTATTTTATATATATACATATGTACCACTAGTGTATTAGTATTTCGTTATTTTATTAAACTGTTTATCTCAATCCAAGTTTCTCCCTTCCCTTTTGATTCTCTCCCCTGTTGGGAGACACCTGGGAAGATGACGAAGCAGATCCTCCTGGAAGCTATACTAAGGCACATGAAGAACAGGGAGGTGATTTGAGACAGTCCACACAGCTTCACAAAAGGCAAGTCTTGTCTGACCAACCTAGTGGCCTTCTGTGATAGAGTGACTACATCAGTGGACAAGTGGAGGGCTATGAATGTCATCTACCTGGATTTCTGTAAAGCCTTTAACACTGTCCCCCACAACATTCTTCTCTTTAAATTGAACATATGGATTTGATGGGTAGACTGTTTAGTGTATGAAGAATTGGCTGGATGGCGGCATCTAGAGGGCAGTGATCAAGGTCTCAGTATCACAGAAGACACTGGTGACAAATGGTGTCCCTCAGGGCTCTGTATTGGGATCAGCACTGTTTAGTATCTCCATCAATGACACAAACACTAGGATCAAGTGCACCTTCAGCAAATTTGCAGATGACACCACGCTGAGTGATGCACTTGACACTCCCGAGGGACAGGATGCCATCCAGAAGGACCTGGACAAGCTTGTGAAGTGGGTCCATGTGAACCTCCTGAGGTTCAACAAGGCCAAGTGCAAGGCCCTGCACCTGGGTCAAGTCAACCACCAATATCAATCCAGGCTGTGGGATGAAGGGATTGAGAGCAGCCCTGGCGAGGACTTGGGGGTGCTGGTGGATGAAAGATTGGACATGAACCAGCAATGTGCACTTGCAGCCCAGAAAGCCAATCATATCTTGAGCTGCATCAAAAGCAGTGTGGCCATTAGGTCAGAGGAGGTGATTCTGCCCCTCTGCTCTGCTATGGTGAGACCCCAAGGGAGTCCTGTGTCCAGCTCTGGCACCCTCAGCACAGGAAAGACATGGACCGGTTGGAGGGGGCCAGAGGAGCCACAAAAATGATCAGAGGCTGGAACAGCTCTGCTGTGAGGACAGGCTGAGAGAGTTGGGGTTGTTCAGCATGGAGAAGAGAAGGCTCCAGGGAGACATTATTGTGGCCTTTCAGTATTTAAAAGATGGGGACAGACATCTTATAAGAAAGATGGGGACAGACTTTTTGGAGGGCCTGTTGTGACAGGACAGGAAGTAATGATTTTAAACTGATAGAAGGGAGATTCAGCCTAGATATAAGGAAGAAACTTTTTACTGTGATGGTGTTGAGACACTGGCACAGGTTGCCCAGAGAGGTGGTCGATGCCCCATCCCTGGAGACATTCAAGGCCAGGCTGGATGGGGCTCTGAGCAATCTGATCTAGTTAAAGATGTTCCTGCTCATTGCAGGGACATCTAAAGGTCCCTTCCAACCCAAACTTTTCTATGATTCTGTGATTCCATGACCTCTTGAGAGATTTTCAGAGCTCTAATTCCCATGCTTTCAAAGAGCAGCCATTGGTTGCTCCATCACTCCACTGCAACATCAAAAAAGGTCAGTGGATTCCCACCTCAATTTCTATGTTAGCAACTGAAATCCCACTGCCATTAATTTATACAGTCAGCTCCTTTAATTATTGTATCCCAAGGAAAACTGCACAAAGGACTTGCACCAGGGACTAGTTAGCTTTTGTATATGAAATCCTGACCAAGTTTCCACTGAAAATTATGTTTGCAGTCATTCCACTCATTTCTGAGAGGCAAAGAGCAGGCCCCAAGAAAACTCAGTTCAACTGTCTGAAGTCAGCAAGAGCCAGGTAAAGATACTTCACAAGCATTCAGAAAAATCAAACACTCCTTCTATAATTTTTTCATTACCACTGAATTAGACCCCTTTGTAATGACATTTCAAGACCTAAAGAACTTGAGCCTCATTTCATCCAAAGATTTTCACAAATAAAACTTTGGGCAATTAAATGAGATATAATTTTTTAAAAAGGAAATATTAAGTCTAAGAGCACTGATGTAGATGGATTTCTTAGGACTTATAAAAGGCTGAATTCAGGATAGCATTTCTAAGTACATCTAAAATAAATTTAATAAGTGCTAACATAAAGTTGCTAAAGAACAAACTGAACAAAAAGAGTTTCATTTTCTTGACTTCCAGTCCCTGATACAGCCATAAGATTTTGATCAAGCTTTTTTAGTTTATTATATGTATTATAAAAGTGCCCTCTTACAGGTGATCTGGAAATTGCTTGAGCGTGAATGCATGCCAGCATGGCTGTCATTCAGTGTATTCACCTAAGAACAGAACTGATGATTATTTTATGTCTTCTGATTTATTAATATATTTATTTCTATACAAATAGAGTATTTTTTCTCCTTCATAGTAACAATTCAGTGTTTTAAAACAGGCAGATCAATATATTACAAATACCACTACTGTTAGAATACATAATGTACTAAATCACAGGAGGTAGTTAGATCCCCATCAACAATTACTTCAGAAAACAAAGACTATTTTTAAAAATTAGTAGAACACCTCATTAATGAAAACATACTTTAAGAATAACTAATACCCAGCTGCTTCAAGGAATATCTGTTTTTTAAGCATGATAAAAAAATTAAGACAGAAAGATGTTCTCTTTCAGTTTTCAACATAACTTTGCAACAGCACATAATAAAATGTTGAAGTGGTAAAGACAAGACAAACTGCAATCAAGCCATGTTTTAAATTAATTTTTCAACGATAAAAAGAATTTGACCACATCTTTTACCTTATGATTACACTTGAAAATTCCTGCGACTAACTACAGTTTAAAAATTTATCTACATCAGTGAAATTAATGTGAAGCTTTTTTACACTGTTATAATTGGCATTTTTGATGGCATTCAATTGAATAAGCATTATTCTTTTTGCAAGAACTTGCTGCAAAATACAGGCATCTTAAAAACAGATACATAATGCAACCTGGGCATTTGGAACATCAAAAGTGTTTACCATTATCTACTCATGCTATGTATTTCCCTTCTTTTATGAAAGAGTCTACAATTTGAAGCTGTGCCTGAGGTGTGTGCAAATTATAATGTTTCAGCATCTAACTCAATTTTCACATTATATTTCTTTTACATTTAAAAAACCATTAGTGTGCCAAGATTTTCAAACATTACAAGTGTAAAAATCTTAAGCAGCTATCATATAATCAATAATGTATTCTTGCTATTGCACATAGACTCACTCATATGACAGTGAAACTCAGGTCCATAATCAATTTCAACCATTTAAACATGCTACAATCATTTATCTGCATATACAGTTAGAAAAGAAAAAAATATAGCCTTTCTTGACCGATACATCTTGCTCCAAAATTTATGCCACCAAATTCCAGGAAGAGCAGCCTGTCATGATTTTTGAGAAGTCATGGCAGACAGGTGAAGTCCCTGGAGACTGGAAAAAGGGCAACATTGCACCTGTTTTGAAAAAGAGTAGAAAGGAGGACCCTGAAAACTACTGACATGTCAACCTCACCTCTGTGCCTGGGAAGATCATGGAACACATCCCCCTAAAAGCTATGCTAAGGCGTGTGGAGGACAGGGAGGTGATTCGAGACAGTCAGAACAGCTTCACCAAGGACAAGTCCTGCCTGACCCACCTAGTGGCCAACGTGACTACATCGGACAACAAAAGAAGGGCTACTGATGTTGTCTACCTGGACTTCTGTAAAGCCTTTGACACTGTCCCCCACAAAAACTTTCTCTCTAATTTGGAGAGATATGGATTTGATAGGTGGACTGTTTGGCGTCTGAGGAATTGGCTGGATGGTGGCATCCAGGGAGTAGTGGTCAAGGGCTCAATATGTGGATGGACACCGGTGACAAGCGGTGTCCCTCAGGGTTCTGTATGGGACCAGTACTGTTTAGTATCTTCATCAATGACACAGACACTGAGATCAAGTGCACCTTCAGCAAAATTTGATGACACCAAGCTGAGTGGTGCAGTTGACATACCCGAAGGCCCAGAGGGACCCAGGCAAGCTCAAGAGCCTGTTGCAAAAGGACAAGGGTTAATGGTTTTAAACTAAAGGAGATTAGGTCAGACACAAGGAAGACATTTTTTACAATGAGGGTGGTAAAATACTGGAACAGGTTGCCCAGATAGGTGGTCGATGCCCCATCCCCTGGAGACATTCCAGGCCAGGCTGGATGGGGCTCTGAGCAACCTGATCTAGCTGAAGATGTCCCTGCTCATTGCAGAAGGCTTGGACTAGGTGACCTTTGAAGATCACTTCCAACAAAAACTATTCTATGATTCTACAATTCAATCTTCCTGCTTATAAGGAGTCTGATTCAAAGACCACTAAAGCCAAAAGAAGCCTTTATGCCTAGCCCAAAATCTACTGAAATGAATTAAGTTCAAATAGAAAAATTATATAAAGTATTTACTACAGTAATTGATATAACTGCACTTTGGGTGCATCAAGATGCCCTCACAAACTCTCTTAAAATATAAAAAAATTTCTTCTAAAAATCACCTTCCTAAAACTTGCAGTGCTACAGTTCAAGGTATATTTATTAAGTTTACCCTCTATTAACTCAATTAACAGTCTTCTCTTTTTGGTAATGACACAAAAGCCCACACTGATGCACAACAATATCTACAATAGAAGAAGCATATTCTTGTCATAAGCAGTATAGTTATCATACAAGTGCATTTCCAAAATAGTTGTTCCTTCATCTTCTTTTTCTAAACAAAAATGTTCTTTCTAGTTCAGCAATATACCATTAATACAATATTTTCTAAGCAATAAGTACGAATAGATTTCCAAGGAATTTTCTTTAGCTTTGAGGAGTTTAGACATCATCAAAAATTTTGCTTCGAGACATTGACAGGTATCTTCCACCAGGCTGGTACCTGCAGAATCAATTTTAAATATGAAAAAGTATCACAGGAAGTTAAAAAAAAAAAAAAAAAAAAAAAAAATCAAGACCCATGAAATCGTACAGCTTTCATCGTACTCTTACTCCTTCACTCTCAATGTATTACAGGATCTGAAGTTCTACTGAATTACTGTTTCCATGAGAATTTCATAAGTAGTTATTAAATTAAATCTCATGTGACCAAGAAAAACAGTGATATGAATACCAGGAGCCTTAACAAACGTTTTTCCCTGATACAAAGGAAGTTGAATGTTTTTGTTGAACAGAATTTTCCTCTTTAAAAAAATCCCCAAAATATCCAATAGCAAAAATAGTTTGAGTGACACAGACACGCACAGACACTCACACACAGACATGCACGCACAGCGTGCTCTTACTGTCCTAGAATGTTTGTAATTATTGCAGGAGCTCTAGTTGTAAAAATCAATGTAACATGAGCTCTTTTTAAGTGAATTGAGACTTCATACGCAATTATTCTTGATTTATTACCTCTATGAAATGAAAAGTAGGTATCCAGAGGAAAGCTCAACTAAGCTCTGTGGCTCCAGATTTTCTTTTTAAAGAAAAAGTACAGAATGTTCCACTCTGCATAGTTCATTATAGGTCCCAGAAGACTTCAGGTACTGTACTTGAAAAGTATTTGCTCCAAAAGAATTATATATGCATGTGGCTATTTTTGCAGACTACTACCCCTTTCACACTCTATAGAAGACAACAGCTGAGAGAATGGCTAGGCTAGTTCCTCTTTAAACTCTTGTGCTTAACAAACTTTTGAAATGTGGTGACATTAGAAGAGTTAAGTTGTTGACACAAACTAAGATTGCTGAATCAATCTGTAAAATCTGGCAGTGGCATTTAACAGCATTCTTTGCATGTTTTTGAAATGACATTTATTAATATTTGTTGACACTATAGATATATGTCATTTATGATTTTTTAAATTTGATTAGGTATTTGCTCCTATTTGCTCCTATTAGGTATTAGCTCCTATTTGATTTTAGCTGAAAAATAATGTAAACTATAACTTTTTGTAAGGGAATTTAGAATTATTTCTCATTAAATGGTTCTACATTGTAAATACCTAGATAAAAAGCACCCACAAAATTTATTGCTTCTTATTACAAATAGGAGCGGAGCTTAGTAGCTATACTCTTTCACAATTAAGGAAATTTGGTGTTGCAGTCAAACCCATAGAATCACAGAATTCTCCATTATAGATGTACTAGGCTGTGTACTCTAGGACTTCTTGTTCAATAAGATCAGATTTTAATTTAACTCCAGTAGTTCCAAGATTGGATCCCCAGGTGTATTCCTGCAACTTCTGGTCTTGTAATACTCAGTTTTATTTCTTGCAGCCCTTTATGACGGTCTTTGTACAGGGAAATCAAGTGAGCCTTCTGAAGTCTTACAGGAAACCATAGAAAACCTTTTATTGTACATTTACGTGTCATTCGTCAGTTCTTTCACTTCCGTTTTTATATGCAGTATTTTTCATATTATGCCAATACACAAAACTATATTAAACCTTCAGGTTTCAAATGGCTCTAAAACAAATCCCATACGATGGGAGAAAAGAAAGAAAGGAAAAGAGCTAGGTGAGACAACAAATTTTGTTTTCAGAACTATTTTTATGATACCATCTGATATAGCTGCCACAGTTCAGAAGACAGAAGACATTAGTATATTTAATTGTAAGTAACAAAGATTCCTCACCTTCCCGCATCCGATTCAAGAGGGTCATCACTAATCGACTCTGCATTAAAGTCCAAAGGTTCTGCATCCTGAAGGAGTTCTATTCTATCTCTTTCAGTCCTGCCATTTGATCGGGTATATTTTGATAGTGCTGAATAGGTAAAAGGAAAGAAAGACTCATTTGCTCTATGAACACCTTGGAGTATGTGGAGACATAAAATATAAAAGACCATAATAATGATTTGCCAGTATCTCATTCAAAGTGTAAGTGCGATGATTTGGAGTAGATTCAATATTAAAGCAAATCTGGCTACATACTCAAATTTGTACTATTTCATTTTTGTATCTCCAAAGCAATTTAACTATAACTTTCCTTTTGCCCCTTAAATAGTATGATATCTGCTTTGCAAAGAATTAAAAAAAAAAAAGAAAAAAGAAAAAAAGAAGTTGTACGCAAACTTTACCTTTAAATTGATAATCATCCATTCACTTTCCCAAACTCGCACTTTAACTAATCTAATGGGAGGGTTTTGGTTTTGTTTTCAAAGAGGCAATCTCATGAAGTAATGAAATATAGGTATTTTGCAGTTCACTCTGCCTCGTTCACTAGGCTAGTACCTACAGACTGTTTTGGTGCTGGAATAATACATATTTATATGGTTAATATTAAAATATAATTTAATATAATTTCAGTTAGTCTAGCACTGAAAATTTGGGTTTCCAACTTCGTAAAGAGGAGGGGGAAACCTACCAGAGTTGTCTCAAAAGCCTGTTCAAAGCTGCCCTCCTCCTCCCCCTTTTTCCTTCTTTTTTTCTGTTTCACTTACTTGTTGTCAGCTTAATTAACACTGTGGCAAAATTTTTCAAGGTTTAGGGCATCCACAAAGGAGTGTTTTGCTAACAGACATTATTAAACGAACACATATACGCTCATGTGATAGATTATTTGCTTTATATTTGTTGGTCATTTATCTGATTATTCCATTATTTCAGTCTGAGAGAGTTCACTTGCAACTAGAAGAGGTGAATTTAAAGATTTAAAACTCCCAACTTCAAGACACAAGACATATCCTAAATAAATTCTCTTTGTTGATAACTTTGTTGATAACTGCTCTCTAATTGCAATCATTGTATCCCATAAGAAGATCAGGTAATTGACACCAGCCAGAATCTCCAGCCTCAGCTGGTTGAAGTGTTGAAGATGGAAAGAAACACAGAACCCTTTCCAGGTGTCTTTAATGGGCAAGATGGTACTGTGCCACAGAAGGGAATAGTCATAATCATCTAAGGGAATAATCATCTAAGGGAATAATCATAATCAAAGACAAAAAGGAATCTATTTGAAGCTACTCATACAACCAGTGTTGTACACACAAGATACTAAATAAACAAAGCGAACTCAGCTCAAAATGCACAAAGCTTACGTCTATGGGTATTGGCCTCTGAGAAGCTGGATTCTTTTTGGTCTGTGTGGACAACTCTGTTTCTAGTGGAATCGTCTCTATTTCCATACCGTTCCTTCCACTCCTGAAAAAATGACAAAAATTAAAACACAAGCTGTTATGAAAAAACAACACAACGAAAGCATACATAGGATCAACAAATATTCCAGACCCACTATTTAGAGCTAACTGGTCAAGTGCATCAGACTATGTAAGTAATATTTTGAAAATGGTCCTCTTGACACGGAAACAATTTTTATTTTGTTTTAAACTCAAGATATGTCCCTTCACTAAAGCAGTTACCATAATGGTTCTTAAGAAAGACTTGCAGAACTACATATTACATCTGCACACGAAGTTCATTTAACTGCTCTAAGTTATGGTGAGAACGTTGCTTTTTTGGATTTCTGCTTCCATCTAGTGGTAGAATGGTAAAATAACCAGATGCAGATAGCACTAAAAAAAAAAAAAAAAAAAAAAAAAATTGGACAAGCCATGTTTTCTAAGCTTGTTGTTTTGTTGTGTTTCCATTCCACCACATTTTAGTACATACACATTTTAGTATGAAGTACAATGAAATATTGAAGAAGAAAATGTCTCATGCTTTTATTAGGCCACAACTTCATGTCTCAATAGAAACTTCTCCAATTGTTGCAATTACTTCAATATGTTTCAGATGCATATCTAGATCTCAGATCATGGACTGGTAGGAACTGGTATACTCAAAATTACTGTGTAAATCTATACCACATGTTACAGTTCTAAGCTGCAGCAGGATCAAGCATTTAATCATGATCCAAAAGAAGATAACACTCTCTGAAGCCCCACAAGTTTCAAGAATGAACGTACTACAGTATTTAACAAACTCAAAAATCAGGTAACATCTGAAATTGAGTTTGCTGTTAATTAAAATTATTGCTTAATGTCAGATCAGTTTATTGTATACTAAATGCATCATGCATTTGCTGCTACTCGGTTTCACAATAAGTTCAAGTTCTAAAATCATGAGATGGGGGGGAAAGAATCAGAAGAAAGGTCTATGCAGTACAACTATGCAGTACTGGCTTCCATAAAGAACTGAAGTATCCCTGACCTTGAAAAGAAGAGAGTTTTCAGTCCCAGTATTATCTTCCTTTCTGCAGATAATATTTTTCCCTTATTTTAATCTGTTCATTCTTTGTATGCATCCTTTCAATTTACCTCTTTGATTGTGACTTTCTACACTAATTTCCAAATGTTGTAACTTAATGAAAACTAAAGCTTATAGTTAACTAAAGCTGCTTAAAATGAAGCTGCCTGAATTATTTTCTTATCCAGACTGACTGCCTTTACAAATCTTGCAATTCAATATGCACTCAAAGTATAATTTGAATCAAACATTCTGTTTGTAACTCAGAGTTAACAGTATTAGTTCTGTCTTAAACGTAATTCCTTCATCTGAAAAAAAAAATTGTACCAATTACTTTCCAATGAGCACACAAAGCAACAGGTAAGTTTGGGAGAAGCATACGGTCCTCATTTCAGTGAATATGATGACATTGCAACTGTAGTTATTTCAAGAAGAGCAGTATCAACAGAAAAAACTGATAAGACGACCCTGCTTAATGCTTATTGCACTTTTTGACATAGACTGTTCTCACAGAACACTGAATAACAAAGGTGCCCAAGTAGCATGACCACAACCATCCTCTTACCCTTTAAAACTAAAGAGTAAATTGTTTTTTCCCCTCAGCCAAGACTATTCTGCAAGATTAAACTGATTCCATCAATTATTGGAGATTTTTTTTTTTGTGAAATACAACAAACTGAATTAGATAGCAATGGCAAACCCTATCAGATAGTGCAGTAGATTAAAACAATATCTCATACCCTTCTTCTGTTTTCACCTTCTTCCTGCCTTTGTCGTTTTCTTTTCTCTATAAATTAAAAAAAAAAAAGTAGTTTGAGCTTATACAAGAAAAATCGTTACCATTTTTCTAAACAAACAACAAAAATCCAAAACTAACTAGCAAAGACTCTTATTGAAATAGATGGCTTATACAACTAAATTAAAGCAAAAGACAGAGCTGCTTGTCTATCACTATGAAGTTTTCCATTAAAATTAATTCATCATGATGATATCTCACGTCAAGGCATAACATCTGGATACCAGTTGGCAAAGCAAAAAACCTCTTACAAATAGTTTGAAGAAGTATAACGTTAAGAAGAAACTTGAGCATTATTGCACCAAAATCTTGCTGACGTTCCATAAAGGCTAACACATGGCCCAAATAGTTCATGTCCACATCTGCTATTAAGATGGAAGTGGAACATAACAGTAACAAAGAAAGAGAAACCTCTTGTTTAAGGGAATGAGAGGCACTCCTCTTTCTCCAAAAAAAGAAATATCGATACTTCAAGTAAATTTAGGTCTAGTTTTTCATAATCTATGAAAGAAGGATAAAAGTATTCTATAATATAACACTGTATCCAGAGATTTTAATATCTAAGCATTTACTCAAGAACCACAACAGCTTTTAACAACTTTCAAGAAACACTTCCAATAAAAATTAACTGTAAGAAAAAAAAAAAAGGCAAGAAGCTCTCCAAAACAGCACATAATTACAGCTTTACAGAACAGCATGCTTTGTATGATAAAACACAGCCATTAGTTGAAACAGCAAAAAATCCTAAAGAAAATTACAGAATTCAGACAGCTCAATGAACACATTTACAGAAAAAAAAAAAAAAAATTAAAATGAGTTTGTTGATGGTAAAGATAATTTAAGTGCTAAATATCCTTTATGCTATATTACACAGATACCTGCTCAGTTATTATTATATCAGCAATGACTTCAGAGGAGTACCACTTATTCGAAGTGTAAAATCTTTAGAAATATCTAAAATTCAGATACTGCACAAGTAAACCTGATATTTTGTTTCAGATTCCAAAGAAGTCAATAACTGTTTTTATAACAAACACAGAGCTGTAAGCCTACTGCATTTTGTGCAGCAGACTGCCTCAGCAATTTTTGAAATACTGACAAGCTGCATGTTTGGGGTTTTTTTTTGTGCAACATTTCATACAAATTCAATGCAACAATATACTATATTTTGTAGGAAAACTAGGATAGAGGACCTAACTTACCTCTTCTGATTAGCTCTTTTCCTTCATCAATCAAATCAGAGGTCATTTCGCTATCCCCCATGAACTGCTGGAATCCCAAAAGATTCAAACAACGAGTTCCTAAACTGGTAAAAGCAGGAGAACCAATTTCCTTTGTTAATTTACAATTTATAGTTTATATTATACTGCAAAATGTAAGACAAATTATTCAGAAATGTATGGAAAATTAAAGCAAAAAAGCAATATAGAAAAAAGACAGATTATTCTACCAGTTGAGAAATCAGAAAATTCAGAACAGTGACAGGTTCCTAAATCCAACTGAAAAGTGCTGGAATGATGCCATTCAAACAGTGAGATAAAACTGTTTGTAGTCTGAGAGCAGTGCAAGTGATTTAAGGTAAGACAATTGCTTGAAATATTCTCAGATATAACCGCATTTTTAGCTATGATATCTCATTGACTCTTCTTTTTCAGAAAATGATTACTATAAAAATTCTGCCTATTATAACTTTCATGTTTTTTTAACAGTAGTAACACAGGAAAGCCACCTGGATCTAAGGTTTCACTCAAGAGAAATGCATGGCACACTCTTACACTGTAGGGATGCTGGCTGCCACTTTGGATACCCATTATGCAGCAGTCAGGTAACAAGCTTGCTCCATCTTTTCTAAGCCAGTCCTGGAACTAGGTATCACGGATTTCCCCTTTTCCCAATTTCCCCTTTTCAACTTCACACCAGAACAGAACTGCTGTTTCTGGTACAGCTTTCCTCTCTGCAAAGTGGAGCATCAATATCATGTTCAAATTTGGCTTCACTGTATATTTGTGCTGTAAAGTTTTTTTTCCTATACTATCTGAACTTTAAGATTGTTGGATTAAACAAGGGAGACAACCTTCCTTGGCAGATTTTAATTAAACGTTAAGTTTTGCACTTATCTGAATTATCAGAGGGCATTAAAGTTCACGCAAACCAACTTCTCTTTTAGTTTCTTTCTTTTTACCCTGGCATTCTAGACTCAGGATTAACGCGGACAAAAAGTCACACAAATTATTTTCTTGTCATTAGGTTTCCTGTTTACTTTTTGGTTTAGTGGGTTTTTTGTGGGGGGGTTTTTTTCCTTTGTTTTGGTTTTGTTTGTTAGTTTGTTTTGGTTTTGTTTTTTTTTTTCCTCCACCTCTACTTTTGTCACATAACCTAAATATAAGCAGTGAAAACCTAGGACTGACTCCTTGTCATCTTACTATCTGTGGATGCAACCAGGGTATTAACGGACATTCAAGGCACTTAACTACAATATGTGACTCACAACACATATATTGCTTCTGATTTAATGGTAATGCAAAACTGATTAAGTGAAAATAAATGTAGCCGAGCAAAGTCAGACAGAAAGTATCTCATTTTCTACAGTGGTCAAAAGCAGACATTTTGAAATGAGGATAAAGCAAGCATATGTTATACGAACAGTGTTTCCTGCAATTATCCTTCCAGCCTCCAACAAACTGTGGCTTAGGGAGACAAGATCAAATGATCTAAACCAGTATGCTTTCAAATGGAATTCTGTTAATGGATCAGAGATTTGCTATATATCTATTGAAAAGTTCACTACATAAAGTTTCTGCTAATGCTTTTTCGCTTATTAGAAAAACCTTGCTGATAACATAGCTTCCTCATGGTAATTTTTATGGCAAAAGCCGAATCCAAATGTTTGTGGCTCCAAAGTTTGAGCAGATCAGACCTTAAAATCTATGACTGAAGTTTAACAGGGAAAAAAAAGCTCAAACACTCAGTTATGAGTTCATACAATCAATATTCTTAAAATATGTAATTTCATTATTGTTCATAAATTTCATTATTGTTTTAGTTTTGTATTTTTATTAATATGTCACAACTCCACTGCTGCAAGATGAGAAGTGAATCTCTTCCTGATTGCTGAAACTAATATTATTATTAATGCAAAGAAACATGGAGGCTCTGTCTTGCAAATCTCTTACCTGAAGTATGTGGCAATACAAAGAATGACAACAAGCATTGGGTAATATATATAGAAACCATCTGCAATAAAAGACAGCACCCTCATGGATCCCATTATCTGAAAAAAAAAAAAAAAAACAAATACGTAAGAACAATCTCTAATCAGATGTACTCTAAATATATGCATAAAGATTGTGCCACCTCGCTGTTTGCAGTTCACAACACACAAATACACAGCCTTTTACAGTTACTGAAACATAGGTAAGTATTATCATCACAGACCTGATGCAGACAGTTGACCCAAAATGCCCAGATACAAAGGCTGCCTCTAACAGTGTATCCACTTTGAGATTTCTAAAATGCTAGATCTTCTTGTCTCACCTAATCCAGAACCAGTGCAAATCTGGTGACTCTTTTAATCTGCTGTGAAAGGAGTCCCTGGACAACAGTAAGAATGTACTCGCTAACAGCAAAGGTGTGAGATGTAACACGGTTTCCTAGAGAAACTTGTTCAGTAAAACCAAACTCAGTAGTTTCAAATGGCAAGTTCGGTTTGCTCCCAACCTGTAACAATGCCTCATACGCTAAAGCAGGTGGAAGCTAAAGCTATTAGGGTATAAAGCACAATCTGAACTCTTCAGCATAGTACTCTACTTTCTTGGGATAAAGAGACCAAAATGGAAAAAGTGACCTATCGATGACACCTGTGTGGCTAGTAGCCATTGCCAAATGCCTGGTCTATAAGTAAGTATTTCTACCCTATTTAATAGTACTGGAAAGATTTGAATATCTGAATCTTACTACAGAAAGTATTTAAAAACATATTGCCTATTCTCCAAACCATAGATAAGCCTCAAAATCAAATTTTCTGTACTTACAGATGTATAAGCAGTTGGCTGAGTTTTTTTGTGAGAGATTGTTGCATCCATATGGGTCAAGCCCAAAAAGTTCAAGCATAATGGTGGAGTAAGACGGCAAAATAACCTGCACAAATGCAAGTGGCAACAATTTAAAGAATTTCTTGCACTAAAATATTAAAAAATCATAGCTGGATATATCACAGAATAATCATGTACAGTCATTAGGATTTATACCCATATGTCTATAAATGGAAGAATATAAATGAAGGTTTCATGGACACTTTCAATTGACTATTTGACAGAAACTGTGCAGAGTATATGCCACATACTCACATGCCACTGAAAAGGAGACTGTACGCATCTGTCTGATGATGTGAAGCTAGGTAATAATAGTTAAATACACGGATCCTGAAGACGGTAGAGTAAACACAAATACTTAGGAAAAAGATCGTAAGAAAACAGGCCATCTAGGGGGGGAAAAAAAAAAGTTATTTGAATGCAGAACTCTGCTAAAGGTTTTAATCTATTCAAGACATAATTTGTACATGTAACAGGTAGACTGCCATCTAATTTTTCATTTTGAGATGAGACAACACCACCAGCTCTGAGAAAAGTTTCCAGTTGTTTAAGTTGAGAATGATACTTCTAACATTCTGCACTTCATATAAGCTAACACAACTGACCCTAGGAGTGTTTACTTTTTTTTTATGTAAATGAAATCGTTGTAATTGTCTTAATAATTACTGACTGGTTTGACATTTCTTCTCACAAAAAGTGATAGAAACAGTGTTTTCAACTCAACCTATTTTGTTATTATATCAGAAATTTTCAGCTCCATTCCTTTACTGATAAGTTTCTGCACGTATACGCTAGCCACACCTGTGACTGGACTTCTGGTGAGCAGCAAATTCCCGCTCAGTAAAGAGAGGTCACGTACATGGTTGATTAGACACAAAGTCTAAAAAACTAAGCTCCAAGCTAATGTTTCACAAATTACACATCATACTCAGCTCAACTGAGTATCTGCATATTGGAAAGTTGTAAGAAGTGGCAAAAGGCAGACACAGAAACAAAGTTTGGTATTATGTATTTCAGAGACCATCTGAAAACAGACAGATTATTCAGAGATATATTTTTACATCAATCTGGTCTACTATTATTGTAATAAAAATCTATCTGAATATATTTTTATTGAGCAATTATCTCAAACTTACCTCTATGTATATATAATTATATGTTTTTTCTGCCAGCTGAATGAAAACCGCAAACAGTGATAAAACTGGTTTTGTGCTGAAAAATGTGCACTCTGACCACACAACAATTACAGAAAACGTGGCCAAAACAACTGCAAGCACCCTGTAAAACCATGGTCGTAGAAGACACTCCCAGTACCACTCTGGAAAAAACAAACACACACACATCCGGAATGGATTAATGAAGATTACACAACCAGAAACAGAACTCCCTCACAGAAAGTGTTATGAATTTCTTGCACGCACACCCTTAAAATCAAGGCTGGGTCACACACTTAATTTCAGGGCTATTCCAATAATTATATTGCCCTACCCTGGAAATAACTCATTACTGGTGCACAACAAGTTAGAAGTTAAAACATGATTAGGAGAAGACACTTTCTAGAAAGATGGACAAGCAGCTGCATCTCCTCATGTTTGGTACATGACAGATGAAGAGTCCCTTCCTCTTTGATTTATTGGAAGAGTGGTGCCACCTCAAGAATATCCCACAAATGTAGAAGGTAGCCATGATTCAATAATTTAATTTAATGCTATTTTTCTTCCTTCTTCTAAGGCTTGAAAGTTTGCTATTGCTACTATAACATGTAACTGCTATTAAATTTGTAAAAAAACTTAAGCTTATGGTCAAATACATAAATCAAAACCTGATGGCTATTCCGTTATATAAATGCATTAAAATACATATTTGGTTCCCTCTATTGTAACTGAACATTTTACATAAACCAATTGGGTCTTCTTACAAAACAGCACCACTTGTTCCTTTACGTATTCAAAATGCGCATGACAACACTTACCAACAGTTGGTGTGTAGAAATACTGAAAAATTTTATTCTCTGGTTCCTGGGAATGAAAGGTATGAACAAACTGTCGAGTTGCACTGGTTTCATTTTTTGCCACATCTTCTAGATAAAATGCTTGTTCTAAAAGAATTTGCCACTGGACCTGTGTACGACGATGTCTCTGTACTGAATAGATTACCTATAATAAATTCCAAGATAACATGGTTACAACACACTTGTTTCAAAAAATGAGACAAAAAAACTTCCAAAATCCCTTCAAAATGTCTACATTACCGAGTTACAAAGATGAATCCTGCATACCCACAAACACAGGCAGTTAATTCTCTAAATATATAAATCATAAGAGGACTATATACATGACTGCTGAGTTGCACAGTTCTTTCATCACAATCTAACTGCAGCAATTACTTTTTCCAATATGTCACTTTTTTTTGGTTGCATCTTAGTAAATACCACACTTCTAATACTATTTCTTTAGAATGCACTGTCTATCAATCAATACAAGGTTTACTCACAGGTAAAACACTGTGAAGATACAATACAACAAGAACACTTTTACAACATCACTTGGGATATTAAATTTCTGTGTTTTCTTTCACTAAGAAAAGTTTATTTTAAGTAGCAATCCCAAACCCCAATATACTCAGCAACTCATGTAAAGTGCATTTAAAAATGTTTGTTTGACTAGCATTTATTCTAATTACACTACCATAAGTGAGGCATCCTCTCATTTATTACTATACCTGCTTATGAAGTTTGACCAAACTTTTTTCACTTGGGTAATTGTTCTGTCTTTCATCAAAATCTTCATAATCGTCCATGTTCCTACCCATTCTTTCCTGGTACTCAGTAGGACACTAGAATGAAAAGGGAAAATTAACTGGAAGACAAAGGATCAGAATGTGTTCTTCTTAAGTATTTGTAAATATTTGGGGCACTTCATGCAGCTGAAAAGCTCACTCTTAGCATAGGTTTTTCTAAAATGCTATGTATGTTAAAGTACAGCAGACAACTAGATACAACATAAGAAAGTATTCCACAAAGAATGTGAACCCAAAGTCTGGTCAGAAATTCAGAAGATGCCAATTAGATTTTACGTTAAGAGGAAAAGAAAGCAACGTACAAGTATTCAGTAGATACGGAAGTACCCCCTCCCAATTACGGCTGAAGATGAGCAATTTGTTACCTTTTTCAGTATTGTATCAACACATTTTCTCAAAGGGTGGTTATACTTGATACTCTCACTTACTTTACGGACTTCCTGTTGAGATAAAAAAAAAACATGTAAGAGCTGTTTCATTATGTTAAATAGATTAAAAAATTTAACAGGGTCAGATAAGAGTTGCAGCCCTCCCAATGGAAAAGATAATCATCAGAGCTTAAAAACAATAGAATTTCCTAAAAGCCACAGCTTTACTAGACAACTAATAATAGATAATTGCAGTATTACTTATAGGGAACATTATACTTTAAAAAAAACAACAAACAACACCACACATGTTAGTGTGCAAACATTACTCTGCGAAGATCTGGAGGACTGGTTTCTATGTATGAATGCTGAAACGAAAAATACTTCCTTGTTTTAGTTGTAGGTAAAGAGGAGGAGCTTCCATCTTACCTCATTTAGTTTCACTTTTATTGCTTTAAGCAGCTTTGTATCTTCCTCGCATTTATCTGCACATAGATCATTTCTGACACCATTTGGCATTTAAATACTAAAAAGATGTTACCTAACAGCTAGATAAGTTGTGTCAGAACTGACGCTAGCAGTTTATCAGGCTTAGTGAGAACTAGGTTTTATTTTTCATCCTACTGGCAATCCAGAGATCCTTTTGATGCTTTTTTGTTATTGTTACAAAGGGCACTTAGGAAAAATTACGTCAGTTCTAGACTCTGGAGGACAGAAATAATTGTAAAAGCTTAGAAATCTTGTGAAACAGGATGATTAGGCAGACAGAAGAATTGTGTTTGTGTGGTGTGACACAGAAGGCTAACTGGATATAGATAGTCCTTCAACATGTAAAAGGGTGTTCTAATAAAGGAATGCCAGTAATTCTAGATGCCCTCTGAATCTTCTGAAGGAATGATCACAAGAGATCTATTTAGTCTATGGCAAACAACTTTTCATTCTGTAGTGGGATTATGAAAAACAAACAAGCAAACAAAATTCCACAAGAATGTCTTAAGGGTACCAATCCTAACATAATCAGGCCTGTCAAGTAGAGCCCTGTACTGGAAAAAACAACTGGGATGCATCCTCAAGTATTACACTTTCTTGTGTCTTCGGAATCTCTGATAAGGGAAGAAAACAAAAGCCTAAACTAAAGTGGGTGAGAGACAAATGTGACTTATTCGACACAGTAGTCACTCATAATATTTACAATCAAGTTCTCAGAGTCAGCATAGGCATTCTTACGAATTTTTCAATATTTTCACACATTTCAGTGTTCCTGTGAAGGCCGAAAACAAAATATTGGCCAGAATTTCTAAAGTATAGTGCAATTGTTTCTAGACTGAAAGGAAAAAAAAGTGGATAAATAAATGTGAAGGACCAGTACTGTTCAATATCTTCCTCAATGTCATGGATACTGAGATTGAGCGCACCTTCGGCAAGTTTGCATATGACACCAAGACTGACACAAAAGTTTGTGGACTGACACTCCTGAGGGACAAGATGTCACCCAAAGGGACCTGGAAAAGCTTGAGAAGTGGGCCCAGGGGAAACTCCTAAGGTTCAACAAGGCCAAGTGCAGCATCCTGCACCTGGGTCAGGACAACCCCTGGTAACAACACAGGCTGGGGGATGAAGGGATTCAGAGCAGCCCTGCGGAGAAGGATCTGGGGGTGCTGGTGGACGAAAGATTGGACACGAGTCAGCAGCGTGTGCTTGCAGCCCAGAAAGCCATTCATATCTTGAGCTGCATCAAAAGCAGCGTGTCCAGCAGGCTGAGGAACATGATTCTGCCCCTCTGCTCCGCCTTGGTGAGACCCCACCTGGAGTCCCATGTCCAGCTCTGGAGCCCTCAGCACAGGAAAGACATGGACCTGTTGGAGAAGGGCCTGAGGAGGCCACAGAAATTATCAGAGAGCTGGGACAGCTCTGCTGTGGGGACAGGCTGAGAGAGTTGGGGTTGTTCAGCCTGGGGAAGAGAAGGCTATGAGAAGACCTTACTGCGGCCGTTCAGTGTTTAACAGGGGCTTATAAGAAAGATCAGACAGACTTTTTAGCAGGGCCTTTTAATGACAAGGGGTGATGGTTTTAAAACTAGAAAAGAGGAAATCCAAGGCAGACACAAGGAAGAAATTTTTTTACAATGAGGATAGTAAAATACTGGAACAGGTTGCCCAGAGAGATGGTAGATGCCTCAACCGTGGAGACATTCCAGGCCAGGCTGGACAGGGCTCTGAGCAACCTGATCTAGTTGAAGATATTTCTAATCATGGCAGGGAGGTTGGACTAGATGAGCTTTGAAGGTCCCTTCCAACCCAAACTATTCTATGATGGTTCTATTCTATGGTTGTATGAAGTGCTAAACCTTGAAACAAGGTTTTATCATACATTAACAATATAATGTATTTATGTTGTGTATGATATAATCTCAGAATCTGTCAGTCACCCTACCTGACTTAAAGGACAATCCAGCACAAGACAACAGTCTAGTATAAGACCCTCTTTTCAGGGAAGTTTACTGCCTTCCTGGGACTTAAATTAGGGATGTCACAAGACTAAATAGCTTACTACAACAGGCTGGAGAGTTGGGCAGGGATAAATTTAATGAAATGTCAAAAAGATTTCAGAGTCCTGGGAAGAATGCTAGAAAATCAGGAGCATCAGTTAGTGTTTTCCTCAATCCTCCCAGTAACGTGGGGAGAATTTGGAAGGAACAGGCGAGCGCAGGATGTCAATACCTGGCTCCAGAACTGGTGTCTCCACTAAAACTTTGTGTTTTTAAACAATAGAAGGGTGTTCAAGGCACAAGGTATGTTTTGTAGAATAGAACAGATCAGAATAGTTCAGTTGGAAGTTATCTACAATGATCATCTAGTCCAATTGCCTCACCACTTCAGGGCTGACTAAAAACATATGATTTATATTAAGGGCACTGTCCAAATGCCCCTTAAACATTGACAGTCTTGGAGATACCAAGTTGCCATGGCTACCAAGTTGCCAAGTTCTTCACACCAGGGACGACTTCCCTTGATTTTTAGACATTGAGTGTCATCAAGTGGCACACTATGATGATTCTCTTAATTTACTGGTACTTCACAGTAAGTTCACAACATTTATGTTTTCTTGCCACAAGTGCCCAACACGAGGAGATTCAGAGATGAATAACAGCAGCCTTCACTTCATAGTGCAAGCTAGTTACTTACCTCCATAATATCCTCTAAATTCTCCTCTGCATCTGCTTTTTCAGTCATTAGTTTGGCAGCTTTGAAATAGGTCTTCATGAGTAGATAACCCCTCTTGGCTCCATTCCAGTGAGAACGGGGAATTTCCACCAATCCATAACCCAAAAGCAACACAAGAAGAAAGAGACCCCACGTGTTTGCAGCAGCTATCCCAATAGTCTGAAGTTGGTTCCTAAGAAAAAAAAACAAGAGCAAAAACAAACAAGCACACCCCAAATAAACAGCATCCTCGTACCACACCTGCAAGAAATCAACCCTGAAGTCTTGCACTTGGGTCACAACAACCCCAGGCAGCGCTACAGGCTTGGGGAAGAGTGGCTGGAAATCTGCCTGTTGGAAAAGGATCTGGGGGTGTTGACTGACAGCAGCTGAACATGAGCCAGCAGTGTGCCCAGGTGGCCAAGAAGGCCAACAGCATCCTGGCTTGTCTCAGCAGTAGTGTGGCTGGCAGGACTGGGGAAGTGATTGTCCCCCTGTACTCAGCACTGGTGAGGCCCCACCTTGAATCTTGTGTTCAGTTTTGGGTCCCTCACTACAGGAAAGATATTGAGGTGTTGGAGAGGGTTCAGAGAAGGGCAACAAAGTTGGTGAGAGGTCTGGAGCACAAGTCTGATGAGGAGCAGCTGAGGGAACCGGGGCTGTTTAGCCTGGAAAAAAGGAGGCTGAGGGGAGACCTTATCACTGTCTGCAACTACCTGAAAGGAGGTTGTAGCATGGAGGGTGTTGGTCTCCCAAGTACTGAGCAACAGGACAAGAGGAAATGGTCTCAAGTTGCACCAGAGGAGGTTTAGATTGGGTATCAGGAAAAACTTCTTCACAGAAAGTGTATTTAAGCAGTGGAACAGGCTGTCCAGGGTGGAGTCACCATCCCTGCAAGTGTTTAAAAGATATGTAGATGTGGCACTTCGGGAGATGGTTTAGTGGTGGACTTGGCAGTGTTAGGTTAACAACTGGACTTGATCTTAAAGGTCTTTTGCAACCTAAATGATCCTATGATTCTAAGTATCTACACAACAATACGGCTTCCATGTTTACAGGAACAGACTTTGTATCATCTGCCACAATCTCATGTTTCTGCCCTTTCTGAAGTGGAGACAAAACTGTTCTCAAAGGAGCATGTTCCTCTAGGAAACAACACGAATTCAGCAAACTTATTGAAAATCAGGTCAAAATACCATACTGCCAGTCACTGTAAGAAAAAGCCTCAGAACGCAGGATTTGTATTCAGAAGTGAAAATTGAAAGCAACTAGGCACTACATGACAGTGTTTACTGCTGTATATAGTATGAAAGACTGTTAGCAATGTTCTGAATACCAATTCTTTTAACTCACCTTATGGCCTTTAAATAGCATCTACAGGAGACAGAAGCACTGAACAGGAAATACTGACTCAGATTTTTGGAAAGATGTTACTTTGAAAACGCTGAGAAAGTTTCTACTAACTTTGCAAATGCTTTTGTGGGGATAAAACACCCAATGTATTGCAAATGTAAGAGGATTCCTCTCCCCTACTTATCAAAATCAGAAAACCAAGAGACAAATTTCTATAAACATTAAAAATGTCCCTTTCCATAAAAAAATTAACAAAAATTTCCAACTGTCTAGAAAAAAAAATCATTAACTAAAATAGTTTCCTTTTTTTTTGTTGTTTGTTTGTTTTTAAAAAGACTCATTTCATCTACAAAAGAGATCACCTGGGACATTTCTTAAGAACTCATCCAAGTGCTTACATTATTCTTACCATTGTAAATTGAAGTTTGGGTTTACAGCCACATATATTAAAAACGCTCCAAAAATCAGCAAGTAAGTGCCATAATAAATTGCGTTCTCAATCAATGCAGTTTTAATTTTTCCAGTAATGGAGAATCCTCCTGATCTGGCATATGATTGCATGAAAGGTAGCAGAATCCTAGGAGCAAAGCAAACAAAGCCAAACCACATCAGCCAAACAAAACAAAACAAAAAATAGTTTAGCAGTGGCAGGATGCTGAGACAGGGGTGTTCAAGCTAAAGACTACCAAGACTACCAAAATTAGCCAGTTACATGGTTTTATTCTTCATCTACTAGTCTGAAGGCAAGCATTAAACAAGCTGACTTTAATAAGAAAAATCTTTGTTAACGAAGAACTTGCTATCAACCCTGATATTCTTGACTGAGCTACAAAAATCATTATTTGATGCTAGGTTGATAAGAAACCACACATCAATCTAGCCCAAAAGCATGGACAATGTGTTTGTTGTAGCTGTATCTATAGCTTTATATAGGATTCCACACAAAACTAAATAATTTAAAGAGTTCTCAAAAATTACCCGATTTTTTTTGTGGAATTACTTTGGTGATCCATTGCCTAAAATCGTTTTTCAGATAATCTATCCATAAACACCTCTATGTGTAAATTACTCAGTTTCAACTACAAAAGTTAACCAAGAGTACATGGTTGCCACCTGAAAAGGTGTAAAAAAAAAAAAAAGTATACTCAATAAAGCACAGTAATTATTAGAGAAATTTCACTAACAAATAACATATAATTAGGTAGCTGTGTGGAATAGTTACATATATTCTTAAAGAGTATGCCATGACTGTTCAGATGTTATATATATCTATATTATAGTCTTTGCTACATGCTTTTGCCTTACTTACCATGTTAAAAACTGCGATGTCCAATACACAACACGCCAGAAAATTGGCATAATTCCATCAGGAATATAACTCCATGGTTTGAAACATTTTTGCTTGCTGCAACAATGTACAGAACTTATTGTTAGTTGTAATGAAAAGAGTACAAAATATTTTCTATAAATTCCCCTATCTAGAAAGGTCTTTGAAAATAGCATAGAAGTAATACACTACTATTTGAATACGTACTCAACCATCAAGCATCTCAGAAGAAAATAAATCAAACCACCCTTTAAAAATATTTATCATTCTCCGTTCTGCAAATAACGTACCTGGACAAGACAGCTTTCTTAGAGAAAAAAACAGTAGCTCAAAGACTCAAGAGAAATAAGCAATTAAGCAATTTAAGGTAACAAGTCTTCTCTTTGGGCAGGATATACTTTTTTCATGCAAATAAAAACATTTCTGTAAACAGAAGACCATTCAGCTTTACCAAGAGCAGCAGGTTTTTAAAATATATTTAGGAACTCCATCACCCAGCTCTAATACCCAGAGCATTTAGTGGTAAAAAAAAAATATATTACTTGTTTCCTCTGTCACCCAGCTGGTTTTAGTCAGGCTTATATACACTTTCATTTGTTGAGCCAAAACTTTTCTGACAGGTAGTGTTTGCTTCAGAAGACCAGAAAAGCTATGAGAGCCTTTTAGTTTAAAGAGACCAAAAGACAAAGTGCTCATCCACACTATGACAGTTCAGGTTTTTTCAACCCACACTTGTCTAGGTAATGAAACAACGGTGAGTCAAGGGGCAATGAAGTCAATTTAATAAGAGTATGTATTGAGAAATAATTGGTGTTTTCCAAGATCAAACTAGTTAAGCTTGAGTGGTGAGTTTTTATGTACATCACATAAATATTTTCAAAATTATCAAATACCATAGCATCACATGTAGAGTGACCAAAGGTTTCAAACAAAGTTTTAAGATCTGAGTAGCACCACCACAGTACCTGCTGGCTTACTACTTAAATTGATATTTCTATTTGACATACTCAAGTCACATATAGTACGACATCCACCAGCATGTTCTGAAACTATAGGTAAACTGAAAGGCTATGGAATAGTTTTCAAATTGTGTATTTACCTAAGATTAGGTAATCAGCTAGAACTACTGTATAAATTACTACTGATAGATGCAGATGCACTTGTCTTCACTTCTTCTCCCTCACCTTCCTGTATGCTTACAATCTTAAACCATCATATCACACAAGAAACTTATAAGCTTTATTAGCTTATTAGCCTTAAAAAGATATTACACTCCTACCATTTAAAAAAAGAAAATCAGAAATACTTCTTTAGAAACAGGCTAAAGAAGAAAACATATAGCTGATACCTTGGAACAAGAGTACCATCAGAGCCATTACTTTCTGCAGGGCTGGAGTTAACAGCAAGTTTGCACCGATTGTAAATAGTCTAAAAGACAATTAATCTTATATCAGTGACCAGAAAAAGGTACAACATTTATCTAAATACCATAAGTCCCATTTTTAAAGACATTTCCTGTATTCCAGGTTAACATATGGGAGCAATTACACTAATAAACCCTCAAAACAGCATGCAACCTGCAGGACAAGTAAATAAACTTGCAGTGGTTTTATGTTGCCTAAGCAGATAAAAAATTTCTATAAACAAATAATGAAATTTTAAAGCATTTGAAATATTTTTTTATCTGATGAGATCAACAAAAAATAAAATTAATTGCAAACACAGACACTGTCATGCAAAAAGGTAACAATAGTAATAGTAAAATACTATTCAGAAAAATTCTTTCTTGTTTAAGATACTGTCGTAATTTTAACTAAAAAAAAATATCATACACATTTTACGCAACTAAGCAGAAAATCTCGCAAATTTCTTACCGTACTGACATCCAGAGGCAGTATAAATACAATAAGAAAGCAGAGATACCAAGCCAATAATGTTGCTACAATCACCAGCCTATGCTGTTTCTTGAAGTCTCCATACCGATGAAGTAGGAATAAGGCCAGAAAAAAGACAAATACTATCTCAATGCCCAAAGCTGCACCACTCATTATTGAATGTTCACTCCAGCCACACAGCCCAGCTCACTTAAGAACACAGATCCAAACTGTAAGAAAAAAAGACATTTAATTACATTAAAATCTCTAGAAGATATTTATGCAGAGAAGAGTTGTTTAACAGACATTTTTAAACATACTAATATACTTTACTTCACATGACAAGAACTCTGATCAGATGAAGAATAAGATTTTCGGCAAGGTGTTTTAAAGTCCTCTGCAGAAGTCAAAATGTTATTTCATTCCAATTTTGCAATTTCTAGCAACAATTAGGACAATACCTCTTCATCTTCTTGATATACAACAGATCCAGAAACCAAATCTCTGTCATTGAATAAGACTGTAAACCAAGCTTGTAAGTCCAGTATAAATTTGAAAAGCAAATCTCTTCTGGTCTTTTCTTTCTTCTAGAATAAATCAACTAATTTAGACACAGGTTATGTGTTTAGTTTAAACACTTCTGCAAAGCCAATGAGCAATTTTTAAAACGGACCATTCCTCAACTATGCATTTAAATTCTGTGCTCAGTTAACAGAGCATAGAAACACAGCAAAGTGTATGTTAGTCTACTCGTGATGTACGTCTTTTAGGTTTGAAATTTAAAGTAATAAGTGTGAACATGCTAGCTAATTCATCTTCCTGACCCTCTTCTATTTTTCCCCAGAGAAACAAAGGTCCCAATTAATTTGTTATTAGTCTTGCCATAACACGTTTTTGCTTTGGTCATCCTTCTGGGTTTAGTTTCTCTATGTTATTGTCAAGACAGCTGGAAATGCCTAGAAAGTTCATATGTCTTTCATACTGGCATGCTATTATGCAGATGGCCAGTAAGCTGCACAAATCTATTAGAGAAAATTTCACTGACTTGTTACATTGCTAGTTAAATGGCTTCTGGCCTTTTTAATAACCATTGTTTTACCACAGACATTTCACACATAAAAACCCCAAGTTTATTACTCTGGTCAGGTTAATTTGCTTCTCCAACAAAACTGCCATTTTAGTTGGTTTGATTTAACTGAAATAGCTTTTGCTGTGGCTTCCCCAGTTGTATTTTCAGTGCTTTTGCTTTTCACTGGAACTTCAGAGACTTAGAAGAAATGCTACTACTAAAATTTCCCTCAATTTACTTTTAGATCCCCTCAGAATTTGTAAAAGTGCACCGTTTACTTTACTAATCTCTCAGTACATCGTGGAAGCAGATCTGTTACGTATGAGGGCATGAAGCAGTGAAAAGTGTCTTATTTTCATTACCAAATTCCAGAGTTCGTGATGCCAGTATTTCATTGAGGTCACACAGGAGAATTATTCTGTGATTTTGTTCCCTGACGCATTGTTTCCCCCATTTTGCACCTTTCACATTTAATTTCCAAAAAGAGGTAGGAGTCTGTTTACACCATACTGGCTGTTCTACGCAGAGCATACCATATTCTGAAAATAGGTCAAGTTACCTTCCTGTTTCTTATCAAAGATCACATATGCACTTTTTATCTTCTGCCTTTCACCTAATGTGTTTCTCAAATTATTAGCATATCTGTTAGGTCAAAGCATCCCCTTACTATGTGCCTGTACATTTTGGCTAGATCATTTGTAAATCATGAATGTAGGATATATCTAACCTATTTCTCAATCACTTCTCTATTGTATTGTACCATCCTTGTTTCCTCAGAAAACAGTGCCTTTTATGTTTATAGTATAGCAGCAAATTAAAACAGAAAAAATGAATGGAAAAGAAATATTACTTATCGCCTTTGTTAAGGCAGTGCTTTCTGCCATATGTAGCTTTAAGTGCCTATTATAGCCACACCTTATGCTATGTGAACAAAAAAAAAAAAATACAGTATACACACCTATTATACAGTAGTCACACCTATACAATTTTTTTACTACAGTCACACCTAAAGAGCTGCTATCAAAACAAAAGGTGAAAATTTTTTGTGCCAGATGTTCCACACCATAAGGGAACTTCCAAAAAGACTATAAAAATGTACTGAAAATGCTAAAATAGAGAAGGAATTTAGTCCTTCCATAACTTAACTAATTTTCAAACCCCAAAGCAACTTTGCAGTTATCAAAGTAAACTCCATTTTTTTTGTTCTTCACCTGGTTCCTATTTTAATCTCAAAATAAAGAATGAGATGCCAAATTCTTATAAGACTAATGACAAATAGTTATTTTGAAATAAGGCATATACATTTTCAAAATTATAGTTCAAATATTTTACACAGAGACCACTTAAAACTAGTTCTCAACACTAAGAGCTTAAGTGGAAAAAAAATGACACAGTGAGAAATACAATGCTTGAGAGGAGCTCTCATTATGAACTAAGTCCTGCCTAACAGGACAGTCATATTTGGGACCCATGCTACTAGAACTACTTGTTATCAGACATTAACATATACTACTGCAGTAAATAAAGCCTGCACCTTTCTGTGGCAAGCAGCATTTGCCTCTGATCCTGGCCGTTAGCTCAAAGGTAAGTTCATTACCAATGATCCTGTTTCTTCATTTTATTTAGACAGGCTCCTCAAGATTAGCACATGGCTCCCTAGTATCAGCTGGCTGTAATTCCTGAACCCCTAAAGAATGTTATTCTGAGATCAATGAACTATTTCAGAAGACTTCTCTTGTACTGCACAACGTTCAACAGCTTAGAACATGCTTCTATGAAGCAATGACTAAAAGTAACAAAATTCCTCACTCTGAAGGGAAGAGTATCTATCAGCATACCCTATTTCTGAAGAGTATGGATACAGATTAAGACAAAGATCATCAAAAGCTGAAACACTGGCAATGGAAACGACCAAGACATGCTCTTGTGTAGGCTCACAATTTTCTTGCTTTGTTTCAGACACAGACAAAATCCGTAAGCTTTTCATTTTGTGAATGGAAGAGTTTGGCAACCCCCATAAGGGCCATACATTTCAAACTTCTGACATGAAAGCCTCTGTAGAATCCAAACTCAGCTAATAACTCTTCGCAAACACCACAAAGAAAGTTCATACTTAATTTTCTTGGAGACACCCTGCTATCAACAGCATTAAATTACCTTGCCAGCCTCAAGACTAACTACATTCATGACAATCTACATTACAAATTAACTAAACTACTCTGCCTGGCAAAGAAATACTCAAGTTACTAAATGAAACATCAGAGAACAAAACACCACACACTTTCTTAGAGCTTTTATATAGCACCAATTTAACATTTGTATATTATATTCTTAAGGAAAGGCTAAAAAGAGTAGTGCATATCTGTGAAGAAGGAACTTTGGTCTCACTGAAGTGGACTCCAATAGCCCTTTAATCAGAAATCCCAGATGAGGCTGTACCACAGTTTTTTTATTTTCAAACTTTGCAAGAAAGCATTTTACCAGCAGACTGTTCATTTTGCAGACTAACGTATTAATAATTGGTCCAGTCAGTATTAATAATTGGTCCACCCACGCAGTGTCCCACCCAGTGCCTGAGAAGGCCTAACTGAGGGTAAACATCGCTTCACATGCCTTATGGAAATGTATAAACAGAAGTATAACCTGCATGATGCTCCCTTCATGTGTTCAGCTTATTATGCTCTCTAAATTACTTCCCACTACAAAACACAATATTGTTCTCTATCCTGTATTTTCATAGCTGGTACTCCTGCTTAAGCACAGTCACACCACTCATTTGTATCCTTTTCCCTTCCACAAGCTTCTGAATCTTCAAGACATTTTGATTTTCACTACCACACTCAAAAACATCTGCAATACCTCCTAGCTTTGTGCCTTAAGTTTCAGTAAGTACATTATTTCACTATGGAAACTGCAAAAAATAATCAAGAGTAGTTGACAAGTGACTGGCCTCTTAATCACAACAGCAGCTGTTCCCAACTGTTCTTCCCCAGCAAAAACATCCTGAGAAACAGAATCAAAAGTCCTATTAAAGACCAAATATAAGACATCAGCTGATCCTCTCGTATATAGCAGGCCTATCAGTGAAATAAGTTAGATTATTTCAACAGTCTGTCATTGACAAACCAAAGCTGTCTTTTACTCAGCTATTATATTCTAGATGCTTAGAAATAGCTTTTGTTCCAGACTTCTTTTCAGGAATCTAAAAGCAAGCAGACTAGTCTGCAGTTCTTCCTGTGCTTAAAAACTAGTCATGAAGACAGTCACCATGCTTCTGGCTTTCCTATCTTGGGTACCTCCGTAATTTTTTGAATACTATAGACTTTTGTTGTTCTTCTTCAGGTGTTCTCATATAAAGATGACCAAAGCAATTTGGAAAAGTTACATTTCTAGAAATCTTGGATACTTCAGGTAAACCACTTGAAGAACCAACCAGCTAGACATTTCCTTGCCTTACTCTGTATTTTCGACATCATAATTACATCTGAAAAAATTGTCATCAAGAAAGTTACCGAACTATGAAAGAGATATCAAAGACAGTACTGGACAAAACTGAGTGAGAGCCACAGCATGTTGAAAAAATCATCTGGGCAACAGTATATCCCACCTCAATCTGAATGCACAACTCAGTGGCAAGTATAAACCGAAAGCTGCTATCTCCATCAAAATATTAATGGCCAGTTCAATTATGAACTTTTACCATTCTGTCAGCCTGCCAGTTCCCATTGTTTCTTCCAGTACATTTCACTTAGCAAAACAGTATGCCACAACACCTGTGATAAGTTTGTGAATCATGCCCTCCTCTGCAAAACTATGCTGTTAAGAATCCTGAAGTAAGACTTGACTTTACAGACATGATTAAACTTTTTGGACTGACAGAACTGCCCCACAATAAAAGCCCCTGACACTTCCATCTCTAAACAACAAAATGGGCTAAATTCACATTTTAGAAATCTTTAAAAAAGAACAAAAATTAAAGCAATAATCTAAATAAATCCTTCAGCCATTTTCATATCCAAGTCTGCTTAGCGTGTTGTTGGGACTTCTTTTTCCTTTGTTTTTGGGGAGGAATTTTGTTTTGTGTTTTATTTCCTTATTACACACTGACCCTTGCAGCTTTGGGAAAGGTAAGTATTAACAAGTAGGCAACAAAGAGCTGCTTAGTCTCAGCACAGTGAGAAAACTATGTTAAGAAAATAATCATGAACTACCCAAGAAAACTGACCAGAGAAGTTATCTAATTGCACTATTTGGGAGAAATAATCTCTGAGATGAATCAAGAAAACATAATTTGCATAGGTTTCTTCTTCCAATAAACAACAGTCAGTCTATATACTACTTGATATTTTATTAATACTTGTAATTTCAACTATACTGCAAAGAAGAAAATATTTTAAACTGATTAAACATTTAATTGATTGTATAACAATTTTAGGGAAACAAGTTTTGTATCTGTTAATGACAACCAAAAAATAATAAACTGCTGCCCTAACTCAACTCACGTGATTATCCACTTAAATAGCCTTTAGACAACTCTTTCATGACTTTAACTAAAGCTAAAGCTGGCAACGCAGACTGAGGTTTTGCCCTGAACGGTGGCTGTTCAGGTCTCCGGCTGCAGGGAGTGCCAGAGCCTGCTGCTGCCGGGGGAGGGAGGCCAGCACTCCACCTGTGTGAGGTGTGAGCAGGTGCAAGATCTGCTCAGCATGGTGCTGAAACTTAAGGAAGAGGTTGAGAGATTGAGTACCATCAGGGAGTGCAAAAGGGAGATCGACTGGTGGAGTAACACCCTGGCGTGCCAGTCACAAAGGCCCCAGGGAGGTACCCCCCAAAAGGAGATGGACCCCCTGCCCCCTCAGGCAGAAGGGGAAGTCCTGAAACAGCCCCTACCCCATCACTGTCAGGCAGAGGTAGGGGACCGAAAAGATGATGAAGGATGGAAGTGTATTCCAGTCCGGCGTCATGGGCAGCCCCCCTCCCCACCTGCTTTGCTTCCCCAGGTGCCCCTACATAACAGGTTTGAGGCCCTGGATCCTGAAGAAGAGGTAGGTGAGGAGGTGGTGCCAGACCTGCCTGCAAGGTCACTTAGGAAGAAGCAGTTGACTCCACAACTCAAGACTGCCTCCAATAAGAAGGAAAGAAGGGTAATTGTAATAGGAAATTCCCTCCTGAGAGGAACAGAGGGCCCAATATGCAGGGTTAACCTTCATTATAGGGAAGTTTGCAGTCTACCTGGTGCCCGGATCAAGGATATCGCTAGAGAGCTCCCCAAACTGGTGCACCCGACAGACTACTATCCGCTGCTGGTCTTCCAGACAGATGGGGAGGAAGCTGCTTCCTGTAGTCTGAGGGGAATGAAGAAAGATTTCAAGGCCTTGGGAAGGATGGTGAAGGACTCAGGGGCTCAAGTGATCTTCTCTTCACTCCTTCCATCTTCAAGTGACGATGTGAGATGGAACAGGAAAATTCAGACTGTAAATGACTGGCTCCAAGGCTGGTGCTACAGGCAGGGCTTTGGATTTTTTGATGGCTGGATTTAGAAGACTCCAGTCCGGACAGTGATACGCGGGAACGGTTTATCTCGCAGGGGCAAAAGGAGGCTGGGGCAGGAATTAGCTGGGCCCATTCGGAGAGCTTTAAACTAGGTTCGAAGGGGGATGGGGTTGAAGCTGGGCTTGTCCCAGTGGAGCAGCATTCTAGAACCGATGAGGACCAGGTGGCCTCCTGTACTCTGAGACAGAAATCAGTGTGCTCGGCATGCTCCCTGAAATGCCAGCACACCAATGCATGCAGCATGGGGAATAAGCAGGAGGAGTTAGAATCCTGTGTTTGATCAGAAGGTTACGATCTAGTGGCAATTACAGAAACATGGTGGGACAGTTCACATGACTAGAATGTGGTCATGGATGGCTACGCCCTTTTCAGGAAAGACAGGCCAGCCAGGCGTGGTGGTGGAGTTGCTCTCTATGTGAGAGAGCAGCTACAATGTACTAAATTCTGCCCAGGAGCAGAGCAAGTTAAGAGCGCATGGGTCAGAATTAAGGGGCAGGCTGGCAGGGGTGATAGTGTTGTAGGTATCTATTACAGGCAACCAGATCAGGCTGAGGAAGTTGATGAGGCCTTCTATGGGCAGTTGAGAGTGGCCTCACAGTCTCAGGCCCTGGTTGTTGTGGGGGACTTTAACTTCCTTGATGTTTGCTGGAAGGACCATTCAGCCAGCCAGCCACAGTCCAGGAGGTTCCTCCAGTGCGTTGATGATAACTTCCTCATGCAGATGGTGGAGGAGCCGACTAGGAGAGGTGCACTGCTGGATCTCATCCTCACTAACAAGGAGGGTCTGGTCGAAGCAGTAAAGGTTGAGGGCTGCCGGGGTTGCAGTGACCATGAGATGGTGGAGTTCAGCATCTCGTGTGGTAGGACCAGGGCAATAAGTAGAATTGCAACCCTGGACTTTAGTAGGGCTAACTTTGGCCTTTTCAAGCAATTGCGGGGGGAAATCCCATGGGCAAGGCTGCTTGAATGTAAAGGGGCCCAAGATAGCTGGATTGCATTCAGAGATTGCTTCTTCCAAGCTCAGGATCAGAGCATCCCCACACGTAGGAAGTCAAGGAAGGGAGCCAGGAGGCCTGTGTGGTTAAATAGGGATCTGTTGGGTATGCTCAAGCAGAAGAGGAGAGTTTACAGGTCATGGAAGCACAGAACACAGGTATCAGTAGGGCAGTCAATCACACGATTACAACCCTAACGTAGCATTAAGACAAACTTAAGACTACTCAGTAATCCAGAGCTTTTTAAAAAATAATTCAATTTCATCCCCTTCAGCAAATTCTTCTTTCAATTTCCCATGTATTAACAGAGAAAAGTGAAAATACTGACAAAGAAAAAAAAAGGGGCTGCAGAACAGGTTAAATATAAGCAGCTTGTTTTTTTTAAAACTAAAAATACCACCTTTCTTTCATGTGATTATCCACTTAAATAGTCTTTAGACAACTCTTCCATGACTTTAGCTAAAGCTGGAAACAGTTAACACATTTTTTTTAAATTATATGAATGATGATTTGAGTCACATCATCATCCATATATGACTTAAAAGCTATGTACAATTTGGCCTGCATTCTATTACCATCTAAAATTTTATAGGCAGTTCTCTCCATCACTAAGCTGTAAACAAAGGACAGCATTCACAAGCAACCGGCTGACTAAGAGTGGAGTAGTAGGTGTATTCAGAATTAGTTTTCCATCCCCACCAATTTCAAAACAAGTACTTTGGAGATAAAGCCTGAAGAGCTGCATTACTGAAAGAAAGCCTGGTGTACAAACAAACCGCAGACTTTAAACTATCGTGCTAGAGACAGGACCAGAATACAGTGGCAGTCTGTCAATTTCAGGCCTTCACAGTGAAGGAGTTTCAAAAATGCAGGAAAACCTTCGACAGTAAAATGTCACTGTCAGCGCGATTCTGGTCTTCCAAACCAGACACTGCCACTGCAAACTAAAGCTGGTGAAGCTGACTTCTGCACATCCACTTCCCTGTAAGGGGCTCAGAATCAGGGTCTACGGACGCTTAACCAACACCAGCCTGCATGTCTTAAACGTACGTGTTTGGAGTCCCCGAAGGACGGAAAAAATCAGGGGCTATGAGCACAAACATGAAGACACGACTCCTGCCGCTCCCCTGGCCTCCCGCAGACCCGGCCCCAGCCCAGCCCGCCTCACCGCCTCCTCAAGAGGGAACCCGGAACGCCCCCTGGGTGCCCCACTCGCGGCCCGGGCCACGGCTGCACCCGCCCGGCCAGGCCTGCTCCGGCACAGGCCGCCGCCCTCACCCCGCCGTGACTCGGCGCTGCGGCTCCGCCGCGGCCCGGCCCTCCCGCCGCAGGGCCCGCGCCCCCGCCCGCCGGTGCGCTGGGCCGCCTCGCTCCCTCACCGCAGGCAGAGGCCCTCGCTCAGCAGCCGGTCCCTCGCGGGTCACCGCCGCGCTCCATCCCCGCTGCCGCCGGCCTCCACACGAGGTCTCAGATCGCCACGCAGAAATCGGCGGCCGCGCCCGCCCCCTTCCGCGTCAGGCCGAGCGGGGCCGCCGCCGGCATTTGCCCCTCGACACCCGCCCGCCAGCCCCCACGGCGCTGACGTTACATGGCCCCGCCCCGGAGGCGGCGCAAGGCACTGTGGGTACGGCCCCTCCGCGCGCGGGCAACCGGGCCCCGGGTTCCGGTATAAGCTGGGGAGCGACGTGTTGGAGAGCGGCGTGGGGGAAAGGGAGCGGGGGTCCTGGTGAACGGCAGGATGACCATGAGCCAGCACTGTGTCCTTATGGCCAGGAAGGCCAATGGCATCCTGGGGTGGTTAGTAGGTCCAGAGAGGTCCTCCTTCCCCTTTACTCCGCCCTGGTGAGACCACATCTGGAATATTGTGTCTAGTTCTGGGCCCCTCAGTTCCAGAAGGACAGGGAACTGCTGGAGAGGGTGCAGCACAGGGCAACAAACATGATTAAGGGACTGGAGCACCTCCCTTATGAAGAAAGGCTGAGGGAGCTGGGTCTCTTTAGCTTGGAGGAGACTGAGGGGTGACCTTATTAATGTTTATATATATATGTAAAGGGTGAGTGTCACGAGGATGGAGCCAGGCTCTTCTCGGTGACAACCAATGATAGGACAAGGGGTAATGGGTTCAAATCGGAACACAAGAGGCTCCACTTAAATTTGAGAAGAAACTTCTCAGTGAGGGTGACAGACACTGGAACAGGCTGCCCAGGGGGTTGTGGAGTCTCCTGCTCTGCAGACATTCAAAACCCGCCTGGACACGTTCCTGTGCAGCCTCATCCAGTTGTTCCTGCTCCGGCAGGGGACTGGACTGGATGACCTGTGCGCTCCCTTCCAGTCCCTGACATTCCGGGATTCCGTGAAGGCGTGCGCGTGGCGAACTACAACTCCCGGCAGTATGTGCGGCGGGCGCCTACCGGCTTCCGGCCGGCCGGGTCTGCCCCGCGCGCGCGGCGGGACGGCGCGGAGCTGCAGAGCGCGGGGCCGCACGGAGCCGCCTCCCGGGCATCCGCCGCCATGCACAGGTACGGGAGAGGGGCAGCGCCTGCCGCCCGCAGCGCCTGCCGCCCGCAGCGCCATCCTCGCTGGCGGGGCGGGGGAGAACCGCGTGGTGCCCGGGCTGTGCGCGAGCTCTCGCGGAGACGTGCGCGGTTTCCCCCTCCGCCCGGGGGTGTGCGTGGGAATCCGGTAGCGCGCACGGGTCCCGGAGAAGCACGCGTGGGTTCTTGAGGGCCCCCAGGTGTTTGGGGCGGGGGTGCGTGCGTGGATCCCCCGGGGTGCCTGGCAGCGGGGACTTGCGCGCCCGAGGCCAGGGCGGGAGGCACAGCGTGCCGCGGGGTCCCGCGGCGGGCGGAGCAGGAACCGGCCCCCGGGCATCCCGCCGGCGGCGGCGCCCCCGCTGCGCGCCCAGGGCCTTGCTGCTGGCGCCCGACGGCCGCCCCGCACCCCCCGCGCCTTCCCGCCGTCCGCCCCTTCCCGCCCCTCTCCGGCGGCGGGTGCCGGGGCCGCGGTCGGAGCCCCGGCGCTGCGCGGCCTGCGCCGCCGCAATCGGCTGCTTTGGTCAGCCCCCTGCTCGCCTCGCCGCTCCGTCCTCGGGCGGTCGCTAGCGTGAAGCCGCCCGGCCGGGCCCGCACCCCTCCGCTGCGGCCGCTCCATGTGCGCCAAGCACCCGCAGCTTTAGCTGGAGTTACTGGCCAGCACGTGTGACTGTGAAATGCTGCAGTACAGGGAGCCCCATCCTGTGGTTGGTGTCAGCCTGGGTACATTAAGATCTGGTGGGTTTTGATGTGTCCTCAGAAAACACCTCCAGGAGATCCCATCCTCCAGCAGCAATGTTTCCACCAGCTTCACCTGGGACTGGGACTCTAGCAAGACGTCGGAGTTTCTCTCTGGCATGGGAGTGTCTGTCCTTAAGAAGGACAAGCTGGGCAATGAAAACACGCCGCAGGACCTGGTGGTGTCATCCTGTCCTCCTCAGAAACGGCAGAAGGTGAAGGAGAAGGAAAGAGACTTTGTCATTGTGCGCCGGCCTCGGCTGCTCCGAGAGCCAGAGTCAGGTACCATCATCCTGCTCCAGGTTTCATTGGCTCTTCAGTAGAGATGGAAAGTGGGCATCACAAGTCATTAGTACTATATTCTTTACTTTTTTTGCTCTCTCCCAGAAGAATATGATTTCTAAATCTGGTCGCTTTCCAGCTTGGGCCATTAAGTCCTGTTTTATACAAGCCTTTAAGCAGAGGTGGTGTGTCTGGCTCCAGAACTGTGACCCGTGTCAGCCATGGTTGTCTCCTGCTGGGCCCTGCCAGCCCGCCTGTGTGTGCCTGGGGATTGTGCTGCATGTCCCTGTGTCAGTCCTTGCTGCTGGGGGCTTGTGTGGCACCTTGGTCCAGCATGGCCTTGAGCTGCATCTGTTGTGCTGCCCAGGGGGCCCATTCCAGCAGATGTTTTGCTCACATACCAAGCAGGGCCAGGCTCTTCACAAAATGTGGCTGCAGCTGCCAGATGAATATAGATTATTGGCACTGCCATCCCCAATATAATCCACCCGGAAATCCCCATGTGAATGGTAACACCTTCTGGAGCCTTTTATCTGCTCATGAGAAGTTGAGATCACACCACGTCCTTTCAGATCAGATAATTCTTGGGGGGTCATATTTAGCACGCGTGTTTTAAGGAAAAAGCTTGGCATTTGCCAGACATAAGAAGGCAAAGATTGCCGTAACGTCTTCAGCCTACAATGAAGAACTGAAATGGGGATGAGGTGGTGGGCTGACAGTGTAGCCTTCAGAGACTAGAGGTGTTTTTAGCAACCAAGCCAAACAAGGCATTTGATCAGCTTTAATTAAAACATGTTTCCTCTTTCCTTAAAGGTGTTTCTTGGGATGCACTTCCAGATGAATTGCTTTTGGCAATCTTTGCTTATTTGCCCCTATATGATTTGTTGAAAGTTTCCCAGATTTGCAAGAGATGGCATCATCTTTCGTAAGTATTACTTCTTATCATTTAGCAATAAGAAAATCTTTGCTTCAATAGACTGTTAAATGGTCTGGTTCTCACCTTGTTTATTCCTGTGTAATTCAATCTGTGCTCTATGTGGGTTAAATGTATGTATAATCAAATGCGGCTCGCATTTTAACATTAGAAAGTTCTATTAAATGGCTTCCCTCCTCTCAGTGTTTAGTGACACTGTGGTTGTACTCATAGTTCTGACCCTTAATAACTCACTAACAAGTAAAATTCTGTGCCTTAGGTTTGATGAATCTCTGTGGCAGACTCTTGATCTGACTGGTAGAAATCTGCTGCCAGGAGTGATTGGACGGTTGCTGCCTGCAGGTGTTACTGTGTTCCGTTGCCCAAGATCATGTTTGTGGAATCCGCTGTTTAAAACGAGCAAGTAAGGCTTTTTCTGTGTGTTCTGGATCCTGAAACTACATCTCAAGTATTCACAGTTTCTCTTGATCTTTGGTTTCAAGGTCTCCACCAGTAGTAGCATTTGTGCTGTACTCTGGAGTGTGGAACAGCTGATCAGTGGTTGGGCGGGTCTTCAAGTAAGAGGAACTGCATTCACCCGTGTCAGTTATTTAAAACCAATTTAATGCCATTTTTGAAAATATCAAGAACTATTATCTATTTGCAATTTATATCTCATAGAACCATGAATTGCCAACATCTCCAGCATTTTAATATGGGAAACTCAACAGAATTCTGTAACTCCAGCAGGATAGATTTTCAGCTGTTATGATCAATCTTGAAAATTTCTTGAAGATAGAGGTTCTGCAGTTTTGGCTGGTAGCTTAGCAGTAGGTCCAGTGAGCTTAGTAGTATGTCCAGTGTGCAGCTGAATACAACAGTATAATTTTTTTTCTTCAAACTTTGCATTGTTTTAGTGCATTATTTGTGGTGTGGGGAATTTGTGGAGTGGGTTTGAATGCAATTTCAGTAACTTGTCTTTCTCCTTTTTTTAGACCTCTCAAAGTTCAACATATGGATTTGTCGAACTGCACAGTGTCTGTTGAAGATCTCCAGAGTATTCTTTGTTGGTGTGAAAGGCTGCAGAACCTCAGCTTGGAGGGACTAGTGCTTTCTGATGACATCATCAAGTGAGTGTCATGTTTGGGAATATTCAGTAAATACCTCTTGTTTGGTGCTATCATCTTGTGCAAGGCTGGCAAACAAATGTAGTTGAGAGTTGCTTATTGTGGTAGTCTTTTGAAATGGCACCCCACAGAGCTAGCTGGCAGGCTGAGTGAGCGGCCTCTTTCCTCTCTGTCCTCCAACAGACAAGGAGGAAACACTCCTCTGGAAGAGTGTTTCTTGGTGGCTTTTTTTTAATTCCCCAAAGTAGTGGGAGCCTGAGAACTTGCACATCTCTCTAGGATTTATGTGTCCATTGGCTGTTCCCACAGCAAGCTGTACAGCAGATCTACTTTTATTTTCCATTTTCTGTTCTCCAAAGAGAACTTTGTGTTTGGGTTACAGGTTACTTTTTATTTTAAAGGGTCACAGCAGCCCTCCCATCAGATGCTTGTTTTGCTTCTGTGTGGTTTCTCACTTCTTTGTTGAACTCCACACTGAGTGTTTGGAAAATTAGATTCTGTCAGATGAACTGTTGTTTGGTTAAACTGGAAAGACACTAATAGGTGTGTGGTCAACCTGCTGTTCAATCACATCAGGTGGTTGTAGACATGCCAGAGACCATAGGTCAGACAGCAGAAACTCTGAGTGTCCTGCTTTTTACTTCTGGGCTCTCTGATGCCTTCTTCACACCAGAGAAGTCAAAAAAAAAAGGCACAAATAAAGCAATATAGTTTGGCTTTTGATACCAGATTAAAAGTATCTGAAAACTGGGTACTAATTAGCACCAATGATGGAATTCTGTTGCCTTGTGTACAAATAATAGATACCTGGTGTAAGGATTTTTCCAGGTTGGGCCAACTACATGTCTGCTCTGGTGTTTCAAACAAATGCATTCAGGGGGATGCTATCTGGACATGTGTCTTCACACAATCACACAATGGTTGGGGTTGGAAGGGACCTCTAGAGATCATCTAGTCCAACCTACCTGCTAAAACAGCTACGCCTAGAGCAGATCGCACAGGCGGGTTTTGAATGTCTCCAGAGAAGGAGGCTCCACAACCTCTTGGGCAGCCTGTTCCAGTGCTCTGGCACCCTCAAAGTAAAGAAGTTTCTCCTGATATTCAGATGGAAACTCCTGTGCTTCGATCTGTACCCACTGCCCCTCGTGCTATTGTTGGGCACCACTGGAAGGAGTCTGGTCCCATCCTCTTAACAACCACCCTTGAGATATTTTTAAACATTGATAAGATCCCCTCTTAGCTTTCTCTTCTCCAGGCTGAACAGACGCAGCTCTTTCAGTCTCCCCTAATCATCTTTGTAGCCCACTGCTGGACTCCCTCCAGTAACTCCTTGTCCTTCTTAAACTGGGGAGACCAGAACTGGACACAGAACTCCAGATGCACCGTCACCAGGGCAGAGTAGAGGGGGAAGACAACCTCCCTTTACCTGCTGGTTACACTTTCGGTAATGCACCCTAGGATACCATTGGCCTTCTTGGCCACAGGGACACATTGTTGACTCACGGTCAACCTGTTGTCCACCATAACTCCCAAGTCCTTCTCTGCAGTGCTGATTTCCTGCAGGTCCACACCTAACCTGTACTGGTGCCTGGGGTTATTCCTCTCCAGGTGCAGGACCCTGCACTTGCCCTTGTTGAACTTCATCAGGTTCTTCCTTGGCCATTCCTCCAGCCTGTCCAGGTCTCTCTGGATGGCAGCACAGCCTTCTGGTGTGTCAGCCCTTCCTGCCAGCTTGGTGTCATCAGCAAACTTGCTGAGGGTGCATTCAGTTTCTTCATCGAGGTCATTGATGAACAGGTTGAACAGGACTGGACTGAGTACTGGCCGCTGGGGAACCCCACTAACTACAGGTCTCCAAACAGACTTTGTTCCATTGATCACAACCCTCTGAGCTCTGCCATTCAGCCAGTTCATGATCCATCTCACTGCACTCATCCAGCCTGAACTTCCTGAGCTTTCCTATGAGGAGGTTGTGAGAGATGGTGTAAAAAGCCTTTCTGAAGTCAAGGTAGGCAATATCCACTGCTCTTCCACTGTGTATCAGCCAGTCATGCCATCACAGAAGGCTATCAGATTGGCCAAACATGATTTCTCTTTGATGAACCCATGCTGACTACTACTGATACTTCTTTTCCTCACATGCTTGGAGAGGACGTCCAGAATGAGCTATTCCGTGACCTTTACACTGATGTGACTAGAGTGATGTTGCCTTTCCTCCAGTCCTCAGGCACCTCTCCTGCGCTCCAAGACCTTTCAAAGATGATGGAGTGTGACTTAGCAATAACATCTGCCAACTCTCTCCACACTCTTTGGTGCATCCCATCAGGGCCCATGGGTTTGTGCATGTCCAGTTTGTGTAAATGATCTGTAACCTGCTTCTCCTCAAGCAAGGGAACCTTTTGCCTGACTTCCTCTTCTATCTCTAGGGTCTGGGATTCCTGAGGGTCAGTTTTAGCAGTAAAGATGGAAGCAAAGAAGGCATTCAGTAACTCTGTCTTCTCTGTATTGTCTGTCACCAGGACACCCTTCTCATTCAGCAGTGGACCTACATTTTCTCTAACCTTCCTTTTGCTGCTGATGTACTTGAAGAAGCCCTTCTTGTTGTCTTTGACATCCCTGGCGAGGTTTAATTCCAAGTGAAGCTTGGGTTTCATCACTGAATCCCTGCACACTCTAATAGTCTCCTTGTATTCTTTCCAGGTCATCTGTCCCTTTTTCCGCATTCCATAAACATCCTTCTTCCACCTGAGTTTTGACAGGAGCTCCTTACTCATCCATGCTGGCCTCTTACTCTCGTTGCTTGATTTCTTGTTCATAGGGATGCATCAGTCTTGAGCTTGGATGAAGTGATGTTTGAATATTAACCAGCTCTCTCAGAGCCCCCTACCTTCTAGAGCCCAAACCCATAGGATTCTTCTAAGCAGAACCCTGAAGAGGCCAAAGTTTGCCCTGCTGAAGTCCATGGTTTTAGTCCTACTTATTGTCATGCTTCCTCCACACAGGATCCTGAATTTTGCCATCTCATGGTTACTGCAGCCAAGGCTGCCCCCAATTTTGACATCTCCAACTAATTATTCTTGGTTTGTTAGGACAAGGTCTAGCAGTATGCTTCTCCTCATCGGCTTCACCACCATCTGTGTCAAAAAGTTGTCGCCAATGATCTGTAGGAGCCTCCTGGACTGTGCGTGCTTAGCTGTGTTACCCACCCAGCAGATGTCAGGGTGATTGAAGTCTCCCATGAGAACCAGGGCATGTGATTGTGATGTTACTTCCAGCTGTCTGTAGAAAGCCTCAACAGCTTCCTCCTCCTGATCTGGTGGCCTGTAGTAAACTCCCACAACAGTGTCCCCCTTGTTAGCTTGTCCCTTAATTTTTACCCATAAAGATTCAACTCGCTTGTTGTCCCCCTACCCAGGCAGAGTTCAAGACATTCAAGTTGCTCTCTCACATGAAGTGCAACTCCTCCACCTTGCCTGGTTGGCCTGCCTTTCCTGAAAAGTACATAGCCCTCCATAGCAGCATTCCAGTTGTGCACTGTCCCACCATGTCTCTGTAATAGCAATGCCGTCGTGGTCCTGTGAACACGCATAGATCTCAAATTCTTGCTGTTTATTCCCCATGCTACACGTCTTGGTGTACAGTCACTTCAGTTAAGTACTCAAGCATGCGGGTTCCTCATCAGGGGTACAGAAAGATCTGCAGCTGTGCATACCCTTAAGGTGGTTGGCCCTCTGGTTCTCATCCTTGGAAACAGCTAAGGAATGTTTGTCACTACTCTGATTGGTCTGGCATGTTCCCTAGTTGGACATGATTGTGTGAGCATCACCACTTTGGACCCCACCCCCCAAGCTTGTCAATTTAGAGCCTGATTCACCTCACCCCTCTGTGCTTGCAGTCTCATCCCACAGCATGTTTTGTTCTAGAATAACCTCCATCTTGCAGAAGTGTGACTTCAGAAATGGGATGATTACTTTATCTTTTGTAGAGTTACAGTCACCTCTGATAAGCCATGGTTCTCCTCATCCACTCCACTCTGGTGAGACCCCACCTGCAATACTGCATTCAGCTCTGGGACTCCCAACATAAGAGGCATGTGGACCTGTTGGAGCATGTCCAGAGGAGGGCTGTGAAAATTATCAGAGGGCTGGAACAGCTCTGCTGTGAGGACAGGCTGAGAGAGTTGGGGTTGTTCAGTCTGGAGAAGTGAAGACTCCAGAGAGACCTTATATCTGCCTTTCAGCACCTAATAAGGCCCTACAAGAAAGCTGGAGAGGGACTTTTTACAAAGGCAGGTAGTGATAGGACAAGGGGTAATGGCTTTAAACGGAAAGAGGGGAGATCTAGATTAGATATAAGGAAGAAATTCTTCATCATGAGGGTGGGGAGGCACTGGCACAGAGAAACTGTGGGTGTCCCATCCCTGGAAGTGTTCAAGGTCAGGTTGGATGGGTTTTGAGCAACCTGGTCTAGTGGAAGGTGACCCTGCCCATGGCAGGGCGTTTGGAACTAGATAATTTTTAGGGTCCTTTCCAGCCCAAACCATTCTATTATTCTGTGGTATGTGTTTAATGGCATGTAACAGGAGAAGATGAAAATAAATTGTTTCCTTCTAAACTTAGTAGTTTATAAATATGCAAACTTTTCAGGAGTGTCAGGTAAGTATCCCTTTCAAAGTTTTACTGTGATGCAGTAAGTACAGAGCTGAGATCCTTAGTCAATCTTAGGCTGGTCAGTTTGCTAAAGATGCAGTGGGGCCTGTTTAACAAATAATTATGTGCTGGGGTCTTGGCTCTTAATCACACATCCTAGCAATGCAAGCAATGTTCCAACATTTAAATTTTATCAGACCTTTTTTTTTCCTTCTCTACAGGAGTATTGCTAAAAATCCCAGTTTGATCCGACTGAATCTCTGTGGGTGCTCAGGGTTTTCTGCAGAAGCATTGGAGCTGATGTTGAGCAGCTGTTCTATGTAAGATAAAAATAGTTTTTGCCATTCCTACTTAGTTCCATTTCTGAGAAAAATGATACTTTTTATTTTTTCCATAGACATGTCAATTGTACTTGTCTTTACTATCATTTTTATGAGCCTCTTTGTGTTCCTAGATGTCTAACAGTTGGTTGTTAGCTGAACAGTCAGGTAGTTTCTCCCTATCAAGTTATTTTCTTCTTTAATAGGAAAAACGTACTCTAGTAGTTTTTCATGAGTTTCCTTAATCATCCTTAAAGGAAGTCTTGTTAGTGAGTAAATCCCATTTACGTTCCTTTGATTATAATGTAAATTTGATTTTCTTCATGAAAGCACTATGTGGTCCTCACAAAGTGAAAGTATGGGGTTTTTTTCTGAAACTGAAAAGTGGAATCCCAGAGCTCCTTTTGCAGAGTACAGCATGAATGGCAGAAAACATTGTGCCTTTCCATCCATGATAGAATAGTCCTTCAGTAACCTTCTGTTTCTTGAAGCACTGTGTTTAGATTGACAGCTCAAATAATTAAACCATCTGGCAGGAAGTTGCTGAACTGAGCCCCAGTCAATCTGGGATTTATATCCTGATCTTTCCGCTGACTTCCTGTGAGATGCTGGACAATCTATTTAATCTTTACTTCTGCAAAAGCATGTTTTTAATCAAGTTCCAAGTTAATGGACAGACAAAGCCCTAATCTTTCTCTGCCTCTCATGGGTAGATAACGCTTTCTATTGCTTGGTCTGATTACTTGGATCATGAGCTCTTTAGAGAATGGCAATCTGTACAGTGCACAGTGAACAGCAGATGGCAAACCTGATCCTAGGAATGCTAGTGTCAACTTAACTGTTTGTTTTTTCATTTACGCAGAGATTGCCAGCTAAATACTCTTGTTGTGCTCTTCATTTTGTCTTTGTCCTCTGATTACAACACCTGCACAAAACAGTTTGTCCCAGCCAGGAATGGTGATAGGCTATAGGTAGTCAAGCATATAAAAGAGAGTTAAGGTCACAGAGAGTTAAGGCCAGTGCTTATATGAAACTATGAAGTATTTTATCCTAATTAGGATTAATTGGTCATCTGACCAAGGCTGATAAAGGATAGTCTTTTTTCTTACTCAATGTGAACATCTGTTCAGTAGTAACAGATTCAGGTCATGCACCAGAAGCAAGATGAAAAGACAGTGTCTCCCCTTGGCAGTCCTGAGAGAGAACCATTTCACTTCCTAAGATTTTGTTGAATCATTCCAGTTGGAGGTCACTTTGGAAGTCACTTTAACCCTTTGTTCAGAGCGGGGCCTAAATTCAGGACTGGCCAAATTGATGAGGATGTTTTCTGGTTGGAACCTGAAAACCTGCAAAGACAGATTCCACAGCCTCGCTGGGCAACATGCTCCAGTCCTTAATTGTAGTGAAATTTTTAGGAATGAATACAGGAAGTTGGTAATAGACATGTTAAAAGTTTTTGCCTTAAAAGTATCAACTGTAATAGATAATATTAGAACTCAAACTGTATTTCAGTTGTTCTTCCAAACAACTCTTTGTTCATTTGTGTGTAGGTTGGAGGAGCTGAACTTGTCCTGGTGTGACTTCACAGCCACCCATGTCAAAGCAGCAGTCAATCATGTTACTTCAAAAGTAATTCAATTAAATTTAAGTGGATACAGACAGAATCTACAAATGGCAGGTAAATAGCAGCATGGCAAGCTTTTATCCCACTACGGGATAAAGCAGCAGGCCATAAATTTTCTTCTGGTTGTTGTCTTGGTAGATTTCTACATCAATATTATTTGAATTATCCACTTGTTAAGTTGCTGGTGCATTTGACTTTTATGATCAGTTCTTTGGACAAAATGGATCTGTTTTGCTGAGGATTAAAAAAGTCCATGTAATGTATCTTGGTAGGCAGACTGTATACCGTTAAGTCTTACATGTGTATCTTTTTAACAAAATTGTGGGGGTCCAGTAGAGAAGATATGAACAAATGTATATGGAAGTGAGTATGCTGTATAAAGCACGTTTGTCTTATTACTGAAAGATGGACTGACTCTGTGACCTCTTTTCAGACGTTAAAACACTGGTGGAAAGATGTCCTTTCCTCACCCATTTAGATCTAAGGTAAGAAGACTTGTGCAGCTAGTCCTAAATCCCTGTGGTTCAGGGGATTGCAAACTCTGTTGCAGTGAAGGAATTACATAGCAGTAACTTATGATTGTGTAGGATTGCACAACCAGAAAACACTTTCTATGCTATGTGGCATGACCTAATCTGGAGCACATAACTAGCTTGAAGATGTATTTGTTACCTTAGCGTAAATATTATGTACATATATATAAGATTTGTTAACTAACAAGTGATTGTAGGCAGTAGGTACAATGGAATGAAATATTTAGATGCATACAGTTAATGAGCTTAGCATTCTAGAGAGGGTTTAGTTCAGCTCTGATACAAATTTGCTACTTGGCCATAGAACGGTTTAAAAAAAAGGTATTTTAATTGACTAGGTAAAAATCAAAATATATTTTGAAATCTCAGTGTGTAAAGTAATTATCTTCTCATGGCATGAGAAGTTCATATTCATTAAATTTCTCAGTCTGAATTTTGGAAATAACCAAATTTACTGCTGCTTTATACTTAAACCTCTATTTCATATGCTTTCATGTACAGCGACAGTGTGATGTTGAAGCCTAAGTGCTTCCAGTATTTTCATCAACTCATCTTTCTAGAACATCTGTGTCTTAGCCGATGTTATCAGATATCACCTGCTGCATTAGTGTAAGTAATCTTTAAATGGCTTTAGTTCGCTATTCATACAGAGGGTAAGTTAATTTAAGCTTGCTTTATTTTAGGTTTAAAATTGCAAGTACTGTTTTGAAAAACTGACTGGTATGAGGAATTAAGAAGGAACTGAGATAAAATGACTGTTAGTGTGTAGCCTTGAGAATCCAGACTGGAACCAAAGGTATCTGAGATAAGGTTTCCATTATGTCAGTCTGTGCCCATGGAACTTGCTGCTCAGTGTGTGCACCGTGTCTTCCTTCAATAGCGTGATACTGCTGGTGCCCATTGCTGAGAGGTGCAGCGGGAGGTTCCAGTCCTGCCAGTGACCAGGACCGGTATCAATCTTAGGCTTTCAGTTACGCAGCAAGGAAGGTGTAGTGCTTTGAAGAGTTACCAGAGCTGACAGTACTTGCTGACTTGCTAATCTCTTTATATTCCTTTGCTTTTTGTGTGCAGCTGTGTCAGTTATTGGTTGCCGCTGAAACACAGCTTAGTTCCTTGGTGGGTTTTTCCTGCCTTTTATTAGTATAGCAGCTATCCACCTAAATCTTCTCAGGAAGGATGTCAATCCTAAGTAAATGATCAACACCAAGGTGTTTTGAGAGGAACAGGACTATCAAAATGGGAATCTGAAGAACGTTTTCTGTAGCAGTGTGTGCTGTCATAAGCTTGTGTGTCTCTGCCTTTTGATTTTGTCCATTACTTGCTTACAGATTCACAGTTCACATGATGACTGGGAAAACGTGAAGCAATCACGAACCCAGGGCTGGCTGCTTTCCAAAATGTCCCAGCAAACTGGAGGCTGATAGTACCTACGGGCTTGTGTCCTCTGAATGATAGCCTGAAGCTTCATGTGAGGCAGTTCCTTCCACTTGTTATAAATATTTAAGTCCAGGGAAATGGAATGGGAGGAACCAGTTTGTTTTCACTGTGTCTGAGAGAAACAGCAAGAAGCAATTTATTCAGCCGGTTTCCTGAATTATCAGTACGGAGAACTAGTTTCAATTAAATATGTGCTTTTAAGAAGTGGGAAGGGGAATTTAGCTTAAGTAGTTCTCTTCTAAAAAAATAGTAGAAATGCAGTTATGTAGTTTGGCTACAGACTGGAAAAAAAAGTTCAGGTTAATGATTAGTTTCTTATTTTTCTCCTTCTAGAGAACTTGGTGAAATTCCAACATTAAAGACTCTTCAGGTATTTGGAATAGTGACTGATAGCTCTCTACAGCTTCTCAAGGAAACACTTCCTGACATGAAGATCAATTGTTCACATTTTACAACTATTGCAAGGCCAACTGTTGGCAGTAAAAAGAACCATGAGATTTGGGGCATCAAATGCAGGTTGACGCTGACAAATCCTAGTGGCTTATGATCACATGTACAATGTTCTGGATGCAATGGACACGCTGCGTGTAGTGAAGCTCCTTACAAAACAGAGTGCTGGAGCACCTTTAATCATAGTACTGTTTTTGTAAAAAGCATTCTAATTTCTTAGTGCCTTAATGTAGTTTCATAAATATTTTTACAGTATTTTTTTACTTAAAGTCTTTAGGTGACCTGATCTGATGATCTATGAGCAATTGCAGAATTTTTCTCTAAGTCATTTTTTTTACAGGAGAGCTTTTTTTTAAAAAATAAAATTATGAAACAGTCATGGTAATTAAATAGTGTCAACCTCTGGCAATTGTTGCAGGTTCTGATGGGGCTTTTGTTGCTCCAAGGTGTTCTTAAAGGTGTTTTTGGTTAACTCTTACCAGCAATGAAACTCCTGAAATAGCTTGTAGAGGTGCTAGATATATTATTAAGGGTTCTAAAAAAAATGTCTTGGTCTGAGTTTACAGAACTCAAAATTAATCATCATATTAAACCTATTCAAATCCTTAATTGAACAAGATGTACAGTAAGATAAGAAGCTACCTGCTGTTTAGAGAGGAACAGAGGACGGAGTCTGAATTCACCAAACCTGAAAACGGTAAATTGTGGAAGGGATGTCTACATAAAAGCAGATAAGAGACAACTCAGTACTGTACAAGTTAAGATGTGGTATAAAGGAGCTACACTGAAGTTTAACAGGTAACATCTATGTTTAGTATTCTTCATTGTTAGCAAAATACAATCTGAAAACCTCAGTCAGAACAAGGATCTGTAAAAGTCGGTGCTGGCTATCAATTGTTTCATGTCGTGGTGCTAGGTTTTCTGATCAGGTATTACAGAACCTCTATGTAGCTTCTGTAATCTTGATATCAGATAAAACTTCTTTAAAATATTATCTTATTTCCTTTAAAGAGTAATATCTTTAAACTGCAACTGGTGAGTTGGCAGAAATACTGCAGGAGGGCTCAAATGCTTCTAGATCTCAGACCAAAAAAAACACCTGGGACTGCAGCGTAAGAGCACTCAAAGGAAGAGATACTTTGGTGCTATTGACACCAGTTTCTCTTTTGGAATAGCTTGTTTGTTGTATCATTTCACTTCTTGTACCTATAACACTGACCACTACTGTTTAATGTTGGTTTGGTTTTTTTTAAAGTCTCATGGAAAGCTGAGTAGTTGTCCAAAACAAAACAAAACCAAGCCAAAATAAACCCCAGCCAACAATGAAAAAAACCAAAACCAAGCTAAGGAAAGGGATGGGCAATGACTTTAAATAAAACTTTGATCTGGGCCCTCATGCATAAACCCAGAATGTTCCAGCAGGTGTGTTAGTTGATTAAGTCCTAGGGCAGAACTTGCACCCTGCATAGGGCATGAGTGTGCAGCTGTTCCATGAATGGAATAAGTGAGCAAGTGGTGAATTTAATCACAGATGTTTTAGGTTACCCTACAGCATTACTGTATAGCTGTTGCCTAGTTATAGTGTTCACCATCACAGTCTGAAAGAGTTTGGGAATAAATCCCTGGTTGTACAGATTACTTACTGTGGAAAGCTGTATGAGTATTAGTTTTATATTGAATTCACTTTTCTATAGTGTAGAAAATACAGCACTATCTCATTAATCTGTTCTAAATTGTTTCATTTTTTATTAAACAGAGTGTAATTAACACTTGAGTTGCTAATGGGCTTTTGCCCCTTAGAGAGGAGTAAATGGAAAACATATCTTATGAAAGATGGAGTGGAGAAGTGATGGGAGGTTTGGGGATACTGAATATTGGAGATTCTACTGCTTCACAATTTGCAGCCTTAGGTTTATGCCTTAAATTGCTTCAAGGAAAAAAAAAAAATCTTTGCAGCACTATTGTAAATGCTTCTTCTCCCTTTGCACAATGTAACACAATACAACTTCTCTTGCATTTAATAAAGATTAAGGAATTGCTATGTTGTATGAAGTGACTGATGAATTGGAGAACACTTGCTGACTTGGTACCAATTTTGTGTCATGAGATTTAAAAAAAGAAGATAAATTTGTGCAAGCAATATCTGAACAGTGGTGGTTTAGAGGACAGGGTGTTATACATTTAGCATTTAATAGACTGCTTGGGGATAGTAGTATGGCTTTAGCTAGAAGAAGTAGTCCAGAACTATTTTAAGTACCAGGTTCAGTTTTGGAAGGGGCCGAACATTTCTGTTGCAGGTCTATCGGTTATGATGGCAGCTGTAGCATAGTGTGAGTTAGCATAATGTAATATAACATAATCTAATATAGCATAATATATAATATATATAGTAATATATATTATATGCATTATAATATATATGTGATATAATATATAGATAATGTAGCATAGCATAATGGAAGTCCTCTGGGTAGGGTGTACCACTGACCTTTTCCTAGCTGAAAAAATCATTTGGTAGCTCCAGGCAACTCATACCAAAAACTGCTGCATAGATAAGCTCTGTGTTCTACCTAAAGCATTGAAGTTTAAAAACCACTGTTTTAAAAAGCTGCACAGTAAGTGAGAAGCTGAGCTCTTTAAACACTTTTGAAACTACTGAAATAAGGCACAGGAGACCTTCATGTATCTATTAAGTTTTTAATTTTTATTACATAATGTATAAACACCACTTTTTAAAAAAAAGCCAAGAATGACAGGTCAAGTTTAGCAGAACACAGTGTGGACTGGCAGTTAACGAAAATACTATGGATTGATTCAGCTTATATAAGAGGTGCAGAGTTCACTGTTCAGGCAGACTAAATCAGTGTTAAACCAGAAAAGCAGCCCTGTCGTGGAATACTGTCTACCAGGTAAGTTCTCGGTACTGCAATCCCTTGTGATAAAGGATCCTACAATTCTTACTAGCTGCTTACTGCTCATCTGTTACAGATCTCTGAATCATCCTAGTTATTTAAACCAAGCATTCACTAGTAAATGCTTCAACAGAAGTGCAATTTAATACAGACAAAACCAGTAGAGGCCACTCATGAGTAGATCAAGTTTACATTTTGCTAAGCAAGTTAGGAATTTGACTGTGAAATCTCTTACTAAGCCCTAAAGCAGATCATACGTTGGCTCTGTAGGGCCTGAAAACACTGTCTTTTAGTCTCAATGTTTGTAACAAGGAATGACAGGCATCTTTAAGAGGTATGTACCCTGATCAGACTCATAGGTCTCTGTGAAAGCATGACAGCACACAAATGTCTCCAAGTAGGGGACAGGGTTTCTGTTGTGAATTTGTCTATGCAGGTTTTCAAGGACACTTTCAATACCGAAACCGCTGATCTAACACAGTGGTAAAGTCATAGGAAGTCATAAATTAGTGTTACTGGCATTGGTTGGTTGGGTGGGTTTCTTTTAATCTTAACAGCATCTTGACTAGTGTACTAGACAGAGGCACATAAACCATCCTTAAGTGGTTATAGATGGATTAGGAATAGTTTAAACACCTTGGTCTTTGTGCATCCAACTTTCTAAAGAAAGATCACTCTTTTGCATCTCTACCTTTATACCAATTTTGCAGATTATTTTAGACACTAAGAGCTGTATTGTGATAGTTCCTTAACATACATAGTTTTGAAAGAGTATTTGGTTACTTTGATTATCCCCTTGTCTGCAATCCTGATAACTCAAGCAGACAGTGTAAATAACAATCTACAGCACACTTAAAAGGTGAAATGTACACAAACAGTGACAGCTTATTCAAAGAGCTCCATCCGTATCACATTTTCCTAGAATTGAATGGTCTGGTCAAATCTGTTTCGTCTAAGTTCTGGTTTATAGTGAGTACAAACACTTCAGTAGCAGAAGGAAAAATGCTTTATCCACTTCTTCCATCTATAAAGATCAGTTTACATTTTTTGATTGGCAATAAATACACTGATTGGCCACACCAGAAAATGTTTCCATTAGACCTGAGAACATCTGTTGAAGAAGTCTCTCCATTCAAAAGTAGTGGGAAGAAAACTCACTTTTGGAAATAATCTGTAGACAGAACAAAACACATTTGTTTCAAGTCATGTAGCAGAAGTGTTCCTGCTGCAGGAATCTTCATTTTGTCAAATTCTGCCCTCTCATCTATGTAATTATCAGCACAGACTGTGAAAGGCAGTCATAGTTCACAGCTTCTCTAAAAAAACCTATCTGAAAAGTCCCTTCCTCTTCTCTAAGAGCCTTTTTTTCTACTATCAACTTGCTTACCTAACACATGATTACGGGCATGTAAAATTGAAATTAATTTGTTGCCAACTAGGTATCAGTAGAATTCCACATAAGATTGGAAATTTAAACTTTGTGGGGAAGTTAAAGACTCATACTTGGAAAACTGGGAGACATACAGGTACTAACTTGTGCTCCAACTACCAGCACACTGCATTCTTCAATTACAAAGAAACTCGGAACCTAAAATTCCAAACCATTCAACTTAATAAGGCCAAATATTTTCCTTAATGACAGCCACCTACATACACTATTGTGACTGAACATTGCTAGCTAGCTAACTCATTCAGTGAACGAATATATCTTACTTCAACGTGTGTCCTACACTTTGTATATTCCTGTTAAAGGGTTCAAGAACACCCTTGGGTTTCAAGTCCCTTTCTAGCCAAAGGGAAAAGGTAAGAGCCACCTCATTCAAGATATGATTAAACCAGACTTTTCATGAACATCTACAAAGTAGAAAAAATACTGGAAAAGGAAAAAAAAAATTGTCAGAAGTCGTATGAAACTACAAAGTTGTAAAATTTTTGAAAAGCATACAAAAGGTTTGTATTTCCATTTCTATTACATCAACATCAGAATTTACCAAAATCTATATATTCTTGCATCAGATCACCAGATTGACAGTCAACTTCTCTACAAAAGTTTTATGTATGAAGGTGTTTAGTTACATCAGTCCCAGACTGTTACTAAAAAACTGTACATCTCAGTATTTAATGCTACTGCCTTGATACCTAACCTATCTACCTGTGTTTAAAAAGAGCTTTTTCTCATGTTTGCCTTACAGGTTAAAATGTCCATTTTCACTGAAGTTAGAGGTAAGACTTCCGATATATTTCTTTTACACCAGATGCAAAAAGAGCTTAAATATCAGGCTAAGATATCCCCAACCCAAAGGAATGAAAAGCTTCCTCCAAATGCTCTTGCATCCAAAAAGGCCAACTTCCAACTTAATGCAGCATTGTGATGTGCTGTCTATCCCCAGGAGTTCCCTTTCTGGATCCAGAATTGTTTCAGCAGAAAACACTAGGCTCCTTCATTCTTCCAGCACAACAGTGCACAGTGCATCCTCCGTATCAATCATTATTGATGCTATCGCCCCATCATTGAACTCAAAAGATGTTCCTCCATCTACAACCATACATGCATCCCAACAACGGGAACGGACACACACTCTGCAAAAATAAGAAAAAGTTTTCAAGAAACAGCTTAAAAAATAAAGTATTTCACACAAGCACTTATCTGAGCAAGAAGACTGGTTCTTGGACATTCATGTGCGTGGGTCAGTAAATGCTTAATCACACAGCAACATTCTTAAGAGAAGAATATTGTACCAAGCACTATAATCCCCCAACCTAACAGTTGTTCTTATAGACTTAGCAGAGTCCAGACAGAACTGGAGGACTTGCTACTAACCATCTTCCCCTTCATTTACCTTTAAAAGGAAAACTAAATCAAGCACTGGAATTTATTCTTCCACATATGCAGAAAGTAAGAACACTGTTAAATAAATAGTTCTCCAAACTTTTTTCATATTGCTGGATGAGAACTAACAGTTATGGCAGAGCAGCTGTAAGACTGCTCACACATGGATGTGCTTGATAATTTCTGACTTAGGCCCTGGTCTAGACAATGTTCTGATCTCCAAAACTGAATCAGCAATTATCCAGTGATTTTAAATTTTCATGAAGACACATCTTTAAGAAATTTGAAAAGCTTGGAAGCACAACCACAGTGTCAAAGCTTAACTGGTCGGTGCATCACTAAAACACAGCGAAGTCTGGACACTGCAGAAGAACATAAAGGCGTGTTCCACTCCTCCATTTCTCTCTGGGCAGCTACTATCTCAGAAAAGATAAATAAGAGCAATGGGAATACATGTCATGTCAAGAGCTAAGAACCTCTCTCATCTATTTGCCTTTTAAACCCCTCCAGGGATGGTGACTCAACAACTTCCCTGGGCAGCCTGTTCCAGTGTCTGACAACACGTTCCGGGGAGAAATTCCTCCTAATATCTGATCTAAACCTTCCTTGGCGCAAGTGGCCTAACTGAATTACCAAATAATTCAGTTTGGAATGGCACCTAGTCCAACCTTTCACTCAAAGCAGGTCTTACTTTAAAGACAGATTAGGTTGCTGGGCCCTTGCTCAGTCAAGTTTTGAGTATCTCCAAGGACAGTGAAAGCAGAATCTCTGGGTAACCTGTTCTACTGCCAGACTGTTCTCATTGTAATTTTTTTTTTCCTTTTCTAATCAGAATCTTACATCATATAAAATCATGTCTGTTGTCTCATATTCTGCTCTGAAAAGAGCTTAAGGCAGTCAGCTCTATAACTATCCATTAGTAGCTGAAGACAGCAACTGGGTCCACCCTGCTTAATCTTGCCCCCTCCAGGCTAAACAAAAGCTCCCTTTGAGCCTCTCCTTTATATACCATGTATTTCAACCCCCTAGTCATCTCAGTGGCCCTTTCCTGAATTCACTCCAGTTTGTCAATGCCTGTGTCTCACACCGAGAGAAACGGCACACACCCAAAACTGGGCACAATGACAGTTTTTTATTCTGTAAGATTGTGGATGGCTCAAACATTAAAAAGGCGTAACACAACACAGAAACATTTTCTTCCTGTTGTTATAAGAACAACACTCAAGCCCCTCAAAACACAAATTGGATGCTGGAACACTTCAAGTTAAACCCCTGGATTAGTTATACTTTGACAAACACACAGAATTCCAGAATGGTGGGGTTGGAAGGGACCTCTAGAGATCAACTAGTCCAACCCACCTGCTAAAGCAAGTTCACCCAGAGCAGATCACACAGGAATGTGTCCAGGTGGATTTTTAATGTCTCCAGAGGAGACTCCACAACCTCCCTGGGCAGCCTGTTCCAGGGCTCTGGCACCACCAAAGTAAAGATGTTTCTCCTCATGTTTAGATGGAACCTCCTGTGCTTCAGTCTGTGCCCGTTGCCCCTCATCCTGTCATTGGGCACCACTGAAAGGAGTCTGGTCCCATCCTCCTGACACCCACCCTTGAGGTATTTATAAACACTGATAAGCACAACTCTTCAGTGTCTGCTACAGCCAAAACTTACTTTGAAGAGAAGCCACGCTGCTGAGTACTTGAGAAAACTCTGTTTACAATAGGTTCTCGAATACTGAAAAACATCTTTGGTTCTTCTGGACTGTAGAGAAGGGACTCATTGTAATCATTTGTTACTGTAAATAGAGAAATCAGCCATTAGCTTTTTGCAGAGAAAATTAGTTATTCTCAGAAATGCACATTCCCCCAGGAAACAGCAGCTTCCCTACCAAGAGAGAATACTAAATCTTGCCATATGTTTAATTGCCTTCATCCAAAAAAAAAAAAAAATTAACTTCACAGACAATTCTTTCCATTCTATTGCATGATGAAAACTCAACAGGTCTCTTCAGGCAATTAAAGTGTCTCAAATCTCTTGGAGATCTGCACATACAAAAGTCTAAATAAGTGCTTTTATATCAAGTCACACATTTTGCACCAAATGTGCCTAAATAATTTTTCTAAGAATTACTACTATTGCAGGAGCACTAAAATACTGATAGCAGTGCCAAGTATTAAGAATATAAACAAAAGGAACTGGTCAAAGTTAACATATCTTAAAGAAATCTTGCCTTTTTCACTGACCTTTTTGTACTAGTTCCATGTTCAATGGCATATTCAAACCTCCATGCTTTTTAGCTGTTGAGCCAAGAGACAGAGCCCTAATTAGACAGGTGTATCTTTATATAAACTTGGCCAGTAATGCCACACTGTTCACTTACCTATCTTAAGGATCTCTTCAACAGCTTGATGTGCTACCTTGTTAATATTATAGGACCTAGACAGAGAAGTAGAAGTCTTGTTTGATAAGCAACACAACTTGGGAGAAAAACAAAACAAAACCAAAACTTGCATTGCATATAGAAGAACTATGTCCAACAACAGGAAGAAAGGAAAAATAAAGAATGCTATTAGATGTGAGCAGACATCAGATTCTTAAAATAAATCCCTTAAAGTTACTCATGGCTTGACCTGTGGCTTTCTGAACTTTAAGAATCCATTAAGTGAAGTCTTCAGGAAAGAAGAGCATGATACACAGGATGTAGTCTCCTTATCAATAATCCTCCTGCCTTAGAACCCAAATAATTGCTGATTTAAGTCTGCATTAGAAAAACTGAACCATGACGGTTCTACAGACTGTGTGTGTTCTTATCTCCTCTATCCATCTCCTGCTAATTAATTTCTTTTGCTAGTTCTCATTTATGAAACCAACACTTCTTAACAAATATTCTGCCTCTTTGTCTGTATCCTAAGGTGTGGGCTTGAATCTCACAAGAATCAGTGTATATGGAAAAGAAACAGTTAGATCAGGCACTTTTGCATTTGCCACATTTGCATGCCCAAGTCAAAATAAAACCTCAATCTGAACCAAATCTAAACTCTGATAAAAGTCTCCCTTCTGTGCCTGGGATCAAAAGAAATTAGTTATCAATCACAGCCTCAGCGCATCGGCACAGTGAACATCTCAGCCGCCCAGGTCTCTACACAGCTTAAAATCCTCACTCCAGCACTTCTGTCATGGCAGTAAAACACCTCAGACATCCACCATACACCTAACAGACTTCAGAGCTGCTGATGGTGCTTGTCCGAGGCTCCTTCTCTTTCACATGTTGCCTACCTGCAAGCCTGAGTAGAAACTAACAAGAAACTGAGATGCACAGTTTGAACTTGTTCTCTCTCAACTATTCTTTCATGCAAGTTTTGGCAGCTGAAGGAATGGCTCGGACATTTAAATGCCTCTCAGGCCAAGGAGGTCTGAAATCCCAGGAGAGTTCCCAGATCACAGGCTAAGGAAGATGACTCCGCTGAGCCTGAGCCTTGGTTTAGAAAAGTCCAGCAGCACACACTGCTTCCAGCAATGGAGATGGGCAATCCTGGAGTTGGGTCCCTGGTTCTGGGATTGCTCAGTACAGAGTGTATAAGCAAATGAAATGCATAAGAACAGCTTTGAACTAAGACTGTACATTCCCAAGGTACTGAACGCTAGGAAAGTTCCCCTAGCAGTCTGCCAATTTCATCCTGGGCAGCCTCCAGGACCAAGTTATGTTGACTGAATGCAAAATCCTGAATTACAATGAAGAGTAAAACCTAGTAACCATGGTTACAGCATGAATATTCATTTTTGAATTTCATTAAAAGCTTGGTTTAGTTCATCTTAGCTTGCCACATAGATCCAGGGCCTATTGTACAACTTTAGACTATAAGCACAACTAGTGAGGCTCTCACTGTACATCTCTTTCACAACTCAAAACTAAGTTTATTAGACTTGCAGCCTGCTTAAACTGAAGATAATTTACCCCTTTGATTAAGCTAGCACAGCTCCAGTTAGATATGCCTGTCTTTTTCTAGTGGGAATATTTTGGCAAGGAGACCATTCCCTTTCAATGAAGTTTGAAAGAAGCAAGAGGCTTGGAAGGAGAATGGACAGTAGGTATGCCAGAAAACATTTAACACTGTTTGCAAGTACATGTTTTATCATTCTTCTTGGAGCTTAGATTTTTTAAGTTTTCTGAGCTACTTCATCTAAGAAGTTTCATTTTAACCAACAGGAGTAGTCCAGGTCAGGGCAGAATCTCCTCCCTTTGCCACCCCCAACCATTCACCTGCACATGCAGCATGCAAACACTTTCATTAAAAGCTACACCTAAGGTAAACTTCTGTCTCAATGCCTGAGCTCCTCATCCTTTCAGCTTTTCTCTCCATACCTACAAGTGTGGGGTGCTCTGCTTTTCTCAGACACCCAAGACAGCTCTGAACCATACCAATTGTGAGAATATTTGGATAAAACTGACACGCACTGTTTTGTCTCAGCATGGACAAAACGCTTAAGCAAAATTGGTCCATCTCACCTAGCTTATCCGAAGTGACTTGTTCTATCAAAGCAGCAATATGTAGAGCATGTACTCACCATGCTTTTGATCCTGTTCCAGTACACACATTAAGCCCTGAACTCTTCTGTTTTTCCCAAGGACCATCATCAACTGATATCTCATAATAGGATGCCCTATGAAGCGAGAATTTAAAACTGGGTTTGCAGGACTTAAAGTTCTCCCTGAATAAGACAGAACACACAGCCTTATCAGGCACATAAAAATTTAGAGGGGCTACTTTCAAATCTGGATGACAATTTCACACACTTCGCACAGTGTTTCCGATTTGGCAGCCACTTTTGATTCACTGTTTTATAGCAGCTTTTACAATGGATAAAAGTGATTTGCAGCATAAACTTTTAAGCAGTATTTCTGGAGCTACTTTTCAAATTAAATTCTGCACAAAAACCTCTGTGGTTCATCTGGGAATAGCTCTGTACACAAACAGGGTTTGCTGGACTTACAAATGAAACCACGCATACATTACCTTGTTCACATAATTGTTGAACTACCAAAAAACTGTGTTTATGCTGTGACTGGGTCTCATAAAACTACCTCAGTGAACACTAAGAAGTTAGGGACTCCAACGCCAGTAAGTAATACCATGGCTTCAAGCTGAATTCTTCATCACTTCAGTAATTAAAAATCCACTGTGATTCTTCACGAACAGTTTTAGATTTACAACAGTCAGCAGGCTCATGTTTCTCTCCAGGGCAAATTCTTCCTAAAACTCAAATGTAGTATGTCTTGGGGCACAATCATCATTCTGCATGGTATTATTTATGTATCAGGGGATTCCTAATGTTAGGCCTAGAGAGACCAGATAGTATCTCTCGCTAAGCTTCAGAACACCCCAGTGTATATTTATGAACTGAAGTTGCTCATAGTGCCTAATTCAAACAGTATGACGTGGTCTTCAGATTAATAGGTACCCTCAGAAAAACAACACATTCACTGTGTTCAGCACAACTGAGTTTCACCGTTCTCAGTAAAAGGAGCTTACTGATGTGTTTTAGGTGAAGAATATTTGGTGACAAATAGTTTAGACTCTTGGTAACTAAGAGCATTTTATGTACTCACTCTTGAGAAGATGGGACAATGAAAGAACTGGAAGCAAATTAAGAACACAGGTGCATAGCTTGATTCAGTTTGAGATAATTTTTGCAAGCTACACATAAAAGGTGGTGGTGTTTGTTTTTTTCTTTCAGTTTCCTTGTTTTCTTAACTGACATGCAGAATAAGACTTTGGCAGAAGCATCTAGAGTCATTTTGTCTTAATATAGAGCAGATGAGTGTGTTTGAACTTTACAGAAGATTCATCTGTGTGACATCATTACTTAGTTTTCAAGTGTAAGGTCCTACTAACAGAAAATCTATCACGAGAGATTTGTTCCTACGGGCATTGTTTCCCCCAATGCTTCTCAGACACACGGGAACAAAAAAGCACAATGTGTTTGTGACACTTAGAAGGAAAGGGCTATTCTAAAGCATTGGAAAGCAGCTTTCTGTTCCTCTATCATGGTAAGTTTAAGAAACCTTTCACAATCTTGACAAAATTAGGTCTGATTTAGTAGAGAGCAAAATTTGTATCTCTTTGAGACTAATTCCTTCTGCCAGTCTGAGGCTGCAGTCCAGACGGAGAATAAAGCACTCATGGAACATTTAATACTGTTTCCAGCAGCAACCACAGTGTTCCAGGCACTGTACAAACACAAGAATATGTTACTCTCTAAAGTTAAAAAAAAAAAAAAAAGATACAGAATAAAGGGAAAATACAAGTAAAAACCTGGCCAAGTCCTGACCACAGATCACATTTGAACGCCTTTCCCGCAGCCCCAGTCACATTTCCCACATCTTTCTTGTTATCATTTGGCTGGTAGAAATGCATTGATCTTCAGGACAGAAAGAACAGTCAAAGTTATCCTGGATAACACAATACCAAGGTTTGATGGAGACTGGTTTCTTACAAGGAAATAAACGGTTTCCTACAGTAACAAAGCCTCTGCCAAAGGCAGGCGGATACCTTTGCCTCTAGTGACAGAGAGGTAGGGAAAGGAGTATTTAGTCATGTCAAAAGTTATTTCTGCTTGGTCATGCTAAAAGCTTATGAAAATATATTTAAGAAGAGATGTAGGAGAAAAGGCAGTTTAAATCTTCAATCCACTGTAAAGACAGTAACTGAAGGTATTTGGGTACGTAACAACTAACTAACAACTAACTAACCAGGAAAGGAGTAAAATGATGAAGAGGAAAGGAAACAGCCAGGAATGATGAAAGAATGGCCAGACAGAAGGTAGAAGACCAGAGATTAACATCACTGCACCTACATCTCTGAAAATACTCTTTGTAACCAGCAACAATACAATCAGTGTTATATATTCAAGGACTAGAACTGAAATTTGACAGCAAAGACATCCCATCATTGATTGCCCATTGCAATGTCATAAAAGGAAATTAAGTAAATTGTGCCTTGCTGCAACAACAAACAATCAAACATACCTGGAGGAAAGAGATTCCCCAATGAAGACTTCATTGAGTGCTCTCACTGGTAAAAGATGTGGACCAGAAATGTCAGACCCTGCAGATATTGAATATAACAGTTTTGAATCATGGCTCTAAACCATGGATTTTCAAAACAATTCACAAGTCATTGGAGGACACACTCTGCTGCCTTGGTTTGTTTTCTAGATCTAGTGCTCTACTTTCCTCAAGGACTCAATCTTTCACTGATTAATTAGTCTGTACCCAGTCAATGTCCTTTACTGGAGACTACAAATATTTGAATCAAGGTCAGTAAGGCAAAGGCACTTATGTTCAGACATTGCTTGCCCTGAAAACTCACTGAGCAATCAGACAGACTGAAGTCTTCTCTTCTGTCAGTCCCTCTTACAGCCTAGTTAAATTTACTGACAGTGACTTAACAGACAGTTCTGATGAAGTTCCAAGAATCAGAGTTTGTACCACAGGGTAATTAAGGGAGATTTTGTTAATGTTCATGTTGCCTAAGGACTCCCCAGCGAGGAAATGCAGTGGTAGACACAGATTAAGGATAGAACCATGCATCTTCGAGCCGTCATAAAGAAAACAGTCCAAGGTGTCTGATGACCTAAGAACTGCCCAGGGAGAGATTCTCACTTCTAATTTCTCATTTGCTTGCTGGCAGTCTGAGACCAGCTTTTTCAATTGTCAAGTAACCTACCTCAAATTTAGCACAAGTTAAGAGCGCACGTGCACACTCACACACAACTTTTAGTGTGGAGCAGCTAAATGCATGGTAAAATGTTCACGTGGTAACTCGAAGTGTCTGCAGAAGCCCTAAAAACACAGCATTTTAAAAAAGCTCGGGTGTTTTGCCAGCAGATACTATTTAAAACCATCTCTAAATTAACTGTTAATAATGAAAACTGGTTCTAAGTGTGCAGTCCAGAATAAATATACCTTAATCTGGGTCTTCAGCTAATTAGAGCTGTCTCTCCCTGTCTCTCAAATACAGCAATCAGGCTTCAAATACTTCAGCTCTTAAAAATCTTTATCTCCTGTTCCAAGTTCTCATAGCAAAGTGATTACATTCTCGTCAGATTTTAACTCACTTTGATCCTGGAACCTTTCATTTATGTGAGCCCTGCTGTGCTGCTCTTGGCTTAGCTGCTGTTCATGCAAATCTACAGGGGCTGGGTTAATACCAGTTCCTTCAAGATACAGTCGGATTCTTTGCCGCCACTGCCACCTTAGAGAGAAGAAAGAAGCTGGTATCAGTACCTGAAATATTCATTACAAAATTAGATAGGGTCAGAGTGTCTTCACTCTCAAAGCAGAGCATCTTAAGATTAAAACTTAAATAAATTCAAAGTCTGTTTCAAGTTTTATAGCTTCCACTATCATTTCTGCATTTAGAAAGTTAATCATACTAAAATGTAAATACTTTACACTTACAAATTTGCTACCTAAGTTTTTTTTTGTACATGTGAAATAAGAGGACATTGGCCAAAAGTAGTCTACAAACATTATAGATAACAACTAATCTTTTTAGGCATGGGATCCTAACTTAGCAAATAATGACTGATGCGATGATTTTGAGAACAAAAAGCTCTCAGGAATCTATACAGCAATGTATGTATTTTTACCATTGTTTGTTTGAAAAACAAACCTTTTTATACATTAGGGCTACAAGTATCCTTATACTTTAAGTATCTCTCCTAACCTAAGAACGTTAGGATGCTTAAGAGGAATTAAACTGAAGAAAGACAAGGATATAAAAGGCATTCTTCCTTAAGCTGTTACAACATTCAAATTTTTCAATTTTTCCTACAGGAGGTATTGATGGGATTTGTTCCCTTATTATACTCCTATTCTGAGATCCTGTTAAACGATTTACCACAAAAAATAAACATGCACAGTCTGATACAGTTTGTCCTTTATAAATCAATGATGACGTTTGTTTCATGGGACTACCGGGAAGTGCTTAGGCAGACTGTTGCACTGAAGTGTCTGACACTTCAAGGATAAGGAGAAAAGACAACCCCCTTTTCCAGTCTCTGGCACCTCACCATCCTTATGGAGCTCTGAGCCACCAGAAGCTCTTCCAGATAGGCTCATCCAGTTGCCTACCTATTCTAAAGTTTCCTTAGGGCCAAATAAATCTGAGAACTGCCCAGTTAAACACCTGCTCAGGTCCTTGCTTAGGAATATCAGTTCCTATTATTCTGAAAAAATAACCAGGGAGATCCATTCTGTTTCACTTTGGCAAGCCTTCAGCTCCACCATGAGCAACAAGACAGCAGTGTCAGCAACAAAAATATAATATGGCATCCAAGAAAACACTGGAAGTGCCACATTACCAAGGGAGGTTATCTGCATTAGCCCTACCAGCTTTACCTAAGCGACTTAGCATGATGGAGAGATAAAAGCTTTTGTTTTCTGAGTTTCAGAACATGTGACTTGAAAGTACCTTTACACTTAGTAGTACCTATTGAAACTTCTTCAGCTATCTATAATCAGTCCAAATGACTGCATTCACCTCAGTTTAGAACTTGGAACAAATACAGTTACACTTCAAGCTACAAATCAAATATGCCAGAAGTATCAATAAAATCCAACTGCAATATATTTTCACCTGCATGGCTTATTTCTGTTTGAAGGTTTGCCATTATAAACCATCATAAAATTATTCTGGAATGTTAACACACCACAGAACAATGTCTCTTTTTAAATAGTTCTTACAAAACTCTTCCCTGGTGTTATGGAAGTTTTACGTGTAGTCTGTCCTTTAAAATTCAGCTTGCTTCCTTCTTAATTCAAGTAAGATTCTATTTTAAGAATATCTAGTATTAAAAACATCGAGCTACCTTCAGCATAAAAACAGCTTTGCCTTACACTAATCTTTTAACAAAACGGTAGCCACTCCACCTTAATCACCAAAACCCCAGATGCAACAGACTTCATTAGCTTCTATCAGCATGGCACACCCCTCTACTACACATGAATTTGAGTGTTAAAATATGTAAACCAATACAGCCTTTATGACAATGTAGTTCTTAATTTATGAATTTGCTAAGTCAGAAAATAAAATCCATTACTGATGGTCATAACAAGTCTTTTTGCTGGAACTGACAATTTTATACTTCCTATTCTAATCTCACTTTTGACCATAAACTCATTTTTTAACATGGTAAACATCTACACAGAATTCACTATTTGAGGCATTAAGATTTTCACTAAGCATTATCTGTTGCTTAGGAACTGCACATCATTATGTATTTGACAACGATAACAGTTTCTGGAAAACCAAAGATCAGTGAATCCTACCTGAACTCACCACAATAAAGCTTCTGTAGCGCTTCAGGGAACGAATGTGTGTATCTTACAGGCAAGCACAAGTGACCCTCTGATCTGGAAGAAAAAAAGGACAATGAAAAGGACAGTATAACTATTAAGATCTGGCATCTTTATAACATAAACCAAACCAAACACCTCCTTCTGTTACATAAAGCAAAGCTAGGTTTTGATCTTTGTGAATCTATACTATTCTTACATAACAGCACATCAGCAACAACACACCTCTTTCAGCTCCTAGGGTGTACGTGTGAAATATAAGATCTTTCTCCCACATTTTCCCTAAAAACTGGCTATCCAGACAGTAATCCTGCAGGAGTATGTAGGTAACTAATATAGTTCCTGTCAGCATAGTTCTTGCCAAAGAATTCAAGCTTAATAAACCTTGCAAGTTAGAAAGAAAATTTCTTCCATTTACACACAAATTAGTGATACGAGACAGGTAAGCAACATGCCTAAGATCAAACGAATCTCATGTCAAAGCCAGAAGACTAAATGCTGTTCCACTTTTATGAGTGATATTTGATAACCTGAAGGCACTTGTTATTTGAACCCTGCTATTCAGGCTTGATACTGGAGAACATCTATTCACAGCATTTGAAATGTTTTGGAAGTAACATACAGAAGGAACAAAAACTTCTGGCCACCACTTTCTTACCTACTAAGATTAAATTAACTGGTAATATCAAAAGCAGAAATCTATATGTGGGAATCTCAGCAGACACAGCCTTGGTGAATCCTGAGTTTTGCTAGTCATCTTTTGAAGGTTATACCAACCAGGCAGTACTAAAACACTGTATCCACCTGCCCAAATCAATCTCACAGCTAGGTGGATGCAACTTGTGTGCAGTTTATAATAGGACAACTAAATGCCATTAACCGGCTGAGGAGACTGCGTCCTCTGAGCTATGACATGGCTTACATGAAGAAACCAAAGCAAACTTCTTCATCTGAGGCCCTATCAGATTTCCAATAGGATTCATCTTCATAAAGAAACCAACTTTCCCTGTGTTCAGGCACCACATTGTTAGTTCCTTTTGTTAAGTCCCTTTTCCTGTCCCTGTTCAATACTGCCATCTCTAGCCTCAAACTTCTGGTCAGTAATATGAGTTAACTAACTCCAAGTGCTGTTACACTGGTGTGTGAAAACAGATGTAGCAGTTTAACACAGTCATGCTTATCCAATACCCCTTAATGTCCTCTCCGACAAGATGGGATAACTCATTGTGGAAACTTTTCTAATAAAACAACAGGTTCATTTGATAGCTACAATCCACAAAAAAAGACATTTATGCTGCCAAATGCCAGAGGCAGGCATCATGGAAATAGATGTATATTGTGCCTGATATTCAATAAAGCATAGCTTTCCCAGATGTGCTTTTACCTTTCAGGATCAGTATTTACTCCAATAACTGGTTTAAATTTATCAAAGACTTTACTGGCTGCCAACAACATTGTACCATCACCTACAGAAAAAGCAGAACCAAAGTTAGTTTCACTTCATGTTTTGATATCCCAGAAGAAAACAGTTTCACATCTCTCCTGCAGCATTATCACTACATATTTTTGTATCAACAATCGGTCACATACGCTGCACAGAAATAAAATGGGACCACAAAACTACTAACCCCTTTCAGAGTGGTGTAGTGACAACTGAATTCAAGACGACAAATGTGATTGGAAAAAGTACTACTTCTCTAACAGCTACACAGGCCTGGGCAACTGAATTTGGCAGAAGCGAGTCTGAAGAGAGATTTACGGAAATTTCTCTCTATCAGCTGGTAAGAGAAATTCTTTAAGAAAGTAAATGTATAAAGTATTGCTAATCAAAGCCACAGGACACAAGAAACAATACCAAACTTTACTGCAAATCACATGAACACGATTACTTTCGTTCAATTTCCATTTTCATCCTAGAAGGCACAATTTAAAGGTCTTATTTGGCCCCAAATAAGCACACTTGGAAAAGAAGTCTTAGATAAAGCTGTTGAAACAGAATTCTTTCAGTGTCATTGGCTTCTTCTGCTATTGGTATTATGTCCTGTCTGTTAAACAGAAGGACAGCAATAACCTGAATCAGTCTTTGCACCAAGACACAACCTCTGAAACCCTCTGATGATATATCATTTCCCAGCTGCTTGCCTCATAACCGTGACAGATGTTGCCACAGCCAAACTGGCACTTTAATCTCCAGCTTGGAGGAGTTCTTTGGAGGAGTTCTACAGGAGTATATTAGGATGCTTCAAGAAGGCAGAGCCTGGTCAACTCGAACTGCCACACATGACCGAACATTATGTCAGAGCCCAGCAACACTCTGCAGTATTTGCAGCAAATCACAAAAATAACTGAACGAACTGCTGCAATCCAATGTTAAAAAGGAACAACCAGGTTAGCTGTAGTTGCTTCTGAGGCTGCTCAAAAGACACGTACATTTACCTGTACCATCCAACTAGATACTACAGTCACTGGAATTAAGTGCGGAAGCAAGAAAGACAGTTTGAGCAAGGGCAGGAAAAGGTAGTACATTAATCTCCATCTCGCATACAAAAATCTAAAGAGTATTGTTTAGGGCTATGTATAATCATATGACAGAAAGCATTTTATCCTCTTTATTTGAAAACTATAGTAAATTCCACAGTCTATACTATTTTACACAAAACAATACTGAACATTTCCAAAGCGGCCATGCACTGGGATTCACTTCCCAGTTCTACACTTTTAAACACTAGAGATAGAGAGAACGGTCACAACCACAGCATTGGGTCATATTTTCTGACAATTAGATGACCAATTTGTTTTCAAAATGTGCATACAGTCAAAATGTGCAGATGCTTCATGCACTGCAAATTTTTTTTTAAAAGTATGTATGAAAACATACTGAAACAAATACTTCTCTTCCATAAAGTCGTACCTCCTGCTGATATAATAGCATCTGCCCACCGAACTGTTTCTTCATTATATTCACGACGTTTTACAAGACGAACTTCTATCCCCTCGTTCCTACAAAGTGCAGAAAAAGCCTGAGTGTATCCTATATTGTTTCCTGTCACATCCTTCTGAAAAACTGATACGTAATTAGTGACACAATTTACATTGCTATTTGGCTTATAAGCATTTGACAGTCACACAAAGACTTTACATCTTTTTCTTGTGTTTTCAAAGTATGTTACTTTCAAAGTGTGTTACTTAACTGAACTGAGCTAGTCCACATTATGATTGTTTCAGGGATGACTGTTGATCTGTATCACCCTGTTTTCAGTATTTGTTTTATTAGAGTTTGTAACACAAAGCTTCCTTCTGTTGATTTACACAATCAATGGATATTTGCACTTTGTCTGAAAATCTCAACATACATACATTCTTACCGTAAACTCTCTACAACGTGCTCCACGTTTTTTGTATGAATGCGATGCCGCTCCAGCAGGCCAGCATAGTTAGATCCCTTCAAGGCAAGCTGCAAGACATAAATTGATTCTGTTGAAGTTAATCGCTACAGCAAATGCTCTTGAGTAACTGAAGCTATAAAAAAGCCATGTATCTTATCTCAGTAGAGACACATGCTTTTATAAGAATTCCATTAGTTACATCTCTATACATACCAGTCAGCTCACACTGATTGGTTCATTAAATGAGTTACGTGGCCACAGCAGCCAACAAATCACAGACCTTTCAAGGGCTCTAAAAAAATATGCAAACAAGTATGCTACATTGTCTTCTGTGCCACTACAGACACTCTGTGTTCCCTGAATCTGTTAAGTAATTTAACCCTAGGTAAATCTACATAAAATAGTTATAGTAACTATACTCCTATCATGTGCTAAAAGCACCCAGACAAACAGCTAATTACCTGAAGAGTCAAAAATACTGTGCTATAGAGGACAACAGAAAATGCAACAGGAACAATAATTAAGAAAACATGTCTCTTTGAAATACCTAGAGAATTAACCGTCTAATTGTATTTGAGCTAAAATGGCAGACTGCCGAGTGGTGACAAAGGTGACATGTCCCCTGTGTCAAAAAAAGAGTAAGGACATTCTACCTACTACCTTTGACACTGTCCCTTGGACTATAAACCAGATTTTTCAAACAAATTCATAGCAATAACAACATAAACAGTATTTAGCAGTTCTATTTTAGCATCATTCTTCTTGGAAGTCAGAGAATTTAAATCAAATCTTCACACACCTTTTAGACCATATGAATGTTTTGCAGTTCATATAGATAGACTTATGAGCAGGCAGATCAGACTGCTGGCTGAAGACTGGATTTTTTTGAAACAGGTTTCTGTGCAAGTAATTCAGTCACCACCTGTATGCACTCAGTCTTCACCTCACTTAGCATGTGCTCATGTGGGGCTGGGTACTACCCGATACAAGTTTGCATGGAGACTAAACAAGTAGAAGAGGGTGGAATGGATGTTTAGCAAAATGAGTTTATAAATACATTCTCATAATTATAGTGATCCTGCTTTCAGCAGCAGGCTAGACTAGATGAACTCCTGAGGCTCCTTCTAGCCTGAGTTATTCTCCAATTACACTGCCATTGCTTCCTTTGCCCTGAGCAGTTAAAACCAGAACTTCTCCTAGCATTCGTGTAGAGAAAATAATCTGTGCCAGATACCTTGAACTTCCAACAACTTACTCAAGTGCCTTTACTCACTGTTGCACACCCTTCCAAGAGAAAATGGTGCCAGAGAGCCACATCTAATTGCATTTCCACAGAGACTCCCACACCACAGAACTCCACAGCAAAGTGGGGAGGACTGGCAAGATATGACAATTACAGTTAACTGCAATCCAATGCCCAACAAATGCAATCTTTCTTCACCCAAAACTGTTGATGTCAAGTAATCCAACCATGAGCTAAGCAAGAAGAAAGATTCAGTGCTGAAGGAATTGCAGCACTGGAACCAGCTTATGGAACTGGTTGCAGCACTGGAACCAGCTTATGGAACTGGTTGCAGCACTGGAACCAGCTTATGGAACTGGTTGCAGCACTGGAACCAGCTTATGGAACTGGTTGCAGCACTGGAACCAGCTTATGGAACTGGTTGCAGCACTGGAACCAGCTTATGGAACTGGTTGCAGCACTGGAACCAGCTTATGGAACTGGTTGCAGCACTGGAACCAGCTTATGGAACTGGTTGCAGCACTGGAACCAGCTTATGGAACTGGTTGCAGCACTGGAACCAGCTTATGGAACTGGTTGCTCTGGAAAGGCATCACAGTCCTATTAACAGTGTTTACAATCAGCAACTGACCTGCAAGAACAAAATCTTTAGGTGGTCTTACAGCTGGGATCAGGAAACTGCCTCCAGCAGAGCAGCTCCTGCACTTTGTGGGGATGCCACCAGCACCACTACAGGCAGAAATGGAAGTGGCTTCCAGCCATGATTAGTCCCACACACAGATAAGCACGTGAGTGATCAGAAAATAACCAGAAAAAACCTGTTGATACTGATTTACTGTGGTACAGGGTGTTATGTCCCATCACTTTGCCTCACAGACCTACACTCCTTGTTTCTACTCCCCACTACCATGCTTGCACACATCTTGCTCCTCCAGCACCCATGGTGTTGCACAGGGAACCTGAATGGTGCTCCTGTCCTGCTGTGGGGAGGGAAACAGTAAGCAGGGCTATGGCCAGTTACAGCTCTGCCCATTGCAGGGTCTGCTGTCAGCCTCTCATGATCCATTTGGGGCAGAAAAATGTAAGTGGAAAGGATAAAAGAAGGTATTTGCCTCCCACAGGCAACATCTGCTTCTGAGCACCATAGCTCTAATTTGCTAGAAGAGGGATTTTCAATTATATGTTTGAAGCACAAATTTACCTTGTTTTACTACCAGAAAGAACAAGAAATCCACAGCAAATAACCTCAAAAAAAAATCAACTGTACTGCTAAAATCAGGGTTCCCATTCATGCCTCCCCTCTAGAAATATCTGCCATGAATGAAAGACGAGCACCTGAAAAGCAGATTGCTGCTGCAGCATACGTTTTTCAGGCTGCTATTTCCACACACAACAGGTACCAAAAACTCCATCTTGCCATTTTATGTACCTCATTTATTTGGCTAATTTGTCAGCATGCTATCTTTCAACTTGGTCAAAGAGCTTCACTCTCAGAACAAAGAGTGTAATGAATCTCTGTATTATCATCTTCAGGACTTTGAGTCACCAACATCAGTGGCGAGCCTACAGATAACGCTTCATGGGCACTACTAGCAAGGACAGGTACGGGTAGTGTCACTGGTGTGGAACAGTGTCTATTCTGTAACTTACATTTCCCTTAGGTGTGTTAAAGTATTTCAACAACATCCTCACAAGGCAGAAGAAGATGCTTAGCAAATAAACCGTCTGTATCCTCATGACTGGCTGAAGAATTTCCAGGGATACTTCCACTCTTGCTAAGAGCAGCACCACAAAGCAGGTATCATATGGGTAGAGGTCTCGTCTTCAAACTTATCTCTAGAACAGGCAAGCAGGTATCACTAAGCAACAAAATAGGGCCTTGAGTTTAAATGGTGAAGATACATCTACGGAGTTAATGAATCGTCCTAATTTGCAAAAGGCTCCAGAGATTAAAAACACGCTGCTCATCTCTAGCCTCATCTCTCTAGTTCAGAGATAAATAACTCACCAGTCCATTGATCTAAGCACCCACAAAGTGAGAGCCTGCCGGAGCCTAACCACAGTCAAGTATATTGAACAGGAATGCTGATCATCAGCTGCTTTTCGTGTAACTGCTCCAAAGAAGCAGAGAAGTGTCTACGGCTCTTGTTGCCAGAGGCCACAGACTCACAGAGTGGCTAAGGTGGGAAGGTACCTCTGTATACCATTTGGTCCAAGCCCCCTGCTCAGACAGGGCCACCTGGAACCACTTGCCTAGGACCCTGTATTTGGGCTTCAGACCTTCACAGACAGACCCTCCACAACGTCTGGCGGCAACCTGTCCCTGTACTCAGCCACCCTCACAGTGAAAAAGTGTCTCCCAAAGTTCAGATAGACCCTCCTCTGTTTCAGTTTGAGCCTACTGCCTCTGATCCTGCCTCATAGCCAGGACCTGAACACTGAAACGACAACAAATAATCCTTAAAAGAGCTCTGCACCAAGGATAAAGAACAAGATAAATTACAGACCACCACCTCCTTTTTGGTCTAAAAGAGCTGAAGGCAAAGATCAGACGGTTGGTTGAGTTGCTGTGTACATGATCACCTCCCCAAAGAGCCTGGGAGGAACGTGTGATGTACAAAAAACCCCAGACTGCAGGAGAGCCTGGCTCCTGAGCCCACTCATCGGACAGGCCTGTGAACCCAGGCCTGGGTCTTACCAACCCACCCCTCAAAAAGTCCCATTGGTTTTAGCTTCTGCATGAAGACAACATGCAAATACTTCTTTCTTCAGAGGAAGCTCTGATGTACAATTGTCATGGTCATCCTTCCAAAAGGAAAGGGTCTGACAGGCCAGCCTCCATTTTCAACATTCAAAGCAAGTCCAAAAGTCTTACAGAGCAGGTGTCTTTGTAAAAAGTATCGCCATTCTTGGCTAAAATGTGAAGAAACAGATATTATGACAGACACATATTGAGTTTATTTGGCATTTGAAACTGCATGTAGTAACAATTTGATCTGAGCACCAAGTCTACCTGAAGAAAAACAGAGATACCAAACGTCAGGTAACACCTATGTAAGCAGCTTTCTATAAGGTAGTTTCTTTGGGTTTTGTTTTTTAAAATCCTCATTAAGACTTAAATGAAGTGAAACAACAGAGCTCTGACATTTTACAGCAAAAAATTCTCATCCAAAATAATCCTTCTACTTCATTTCACCACTAGCCTTTTTTATAAAAAGTCACTTCCTTCCATGGAATAAAAAGATATGTTTGGCCCATGAAACTGAAGAAAACCTCATAAAATGTAAAAAAAATCCTTAACTAAGTGTCACGGTGCAGTACTATACACTCCTGCAAAACTTACTTTAGTAACACAGAGAACTTAAAAAAATAACAAAGAATGGGAAGAAGCCTGTCAGGTCAGTAAAAGGAGCATACTACAAAATCCCAACATTTCAAACTTAGCGATATTCTTCCAGAAACTGCAGAATGACCCTCTAGACATGGGTAAGAAAATAAAAACACTATTCCTACAGAGCTCAGGACCTTCAAACTGCAGAATACTTGGCATTTCTTGGTGTGGAAGCTGTAAAAGCCTACATGAGGGGCCACACACAGGTCTGGAGCCCCGCACTGCAGGTTGAGTAATTCCCTCCAGCGGTTATCTGCAAAGATCAGTAAGAGCAAAGGAAAAGTACTGATGAACAGAAGTTATCAGCTCTAGGTCTGCAAACACACAGGAAGCATGCTGTTTGCCAAGTCCCACTTGCTGAGGCTCCTGGAACAGGAAAAAAATAAGGCTAAAATGTGCAGGAAATGTCACATAAGAGCACAAGGGTAGTCAGCTGCAGGTGGCATTAGTGGAAGTTCTGAAAAGCAGAAGTATTCACGAAGAGTGGGAAGAAACAAGAGCAACTGTAGGCCTATTAATCTGACCTCAACAGCCCACAAGAATGTAAAATAAAATGTATTAATATTTACATGAGAACTATTGTAGCTATAAGTACATTAGCATAAGAAAACAGGGACAAACTGGCCAAAAATATATTCAGGCACAGTCTCAGTATTCTTAAACCTCACAGCAGAGATGTGATGCAAAGCAGACTTCCAGAAGAACTTGCACTGGAAAACACACTCAGGTGAGCAGAATGTGCCCTATAATGGAGCTATTTTTCCTCAGGAGAATGACGGACAAAAGGTCTAGACTGAATGCCTAAAAAAGTTCTGGTATCTTCTGGCCAGATCCTTTTTTGATAAAAGGATAATTTTTCACAGAGCTCCTTCCTCCTGGCACCTTATCTCTCACTTCTGGCAAGCCTCACCCCACTGGGTTTGGACGCTGGGTCTGCTGTCCTTTGGTAATGCTGGCCCTCCAGGAGCCACGCTGCACAAAGAGGACATGGTTTGTAGCCACGAATATGGAAAAAAAAAAAAAAACAGGAAGCCAAATAACACCCAAATACCCACTGTTGTCCACATATTTGGAATACGATCCTTGAGTTAGCGAATGGGAAAAAGAAAAGCTACAGCCAATTCTCACTGGCACTGCTAACCTAGGCGTTAGGATAGAACAGCATGCTCTCTCAAAAGAGTAATGTGAATGTTGTCCAGAATGCAAATGTGAATCAACCACTTTCTACATCTCATCCTAGTACACCAAGATTAACAGGAACCTTCCCAATCTATTGTGCCTATATATGAATATGCATATATGAAACATATATTCATATTTTTATTGTGCTAATCCTGGATTGACAGCACTAACCTTCATCTTGCCTTAAACTGCCACTGCATCAGGTGGAATTAATGCCTCAGTGTACCAATCAGGTGCTTGTTAAATACCTGATTAGAAAAACAAAACCCACAAAAACCCCACAAACAAACATAAACAAACAAAAAACACAGATCTAGAAATTATTGCTCTCTTAATTTTCTACAATGAACTTGCCCACGCACACACCCCAGAAGGGAAACAAGAACAGATTACAGCTTGCCAATCTGGCTAATTTTTACAGAAAGAACCACCAAACAAATGGATTTAGAAAGCAACAGCTGAACACAGGAGTTTAACATGAAGATACTATGACATTGACAAAAACATCTAATCATTTCTCGGCAGAGTACAGCACTATTAAAGAGAAATTGCCCCCCTTCCCAGGTATAGACAAAGTTAGTTCTCTCGGTTTTAAAAGAAACAAGCATTTATTTTGACAGGAAAATGGAAAAAGAAAAAATTCCAAAAGCATTAAGTTTTGAACTTACACTAGAAAAGCTTTGAATATAGCACAAGCCTCAAATAATACACTCCTCAGCTTCCCTGACAAATAAGGAACACTGACTCAATATTTGCTTAAGAGCCAAAGACTGGCATCTATAGTTGCATGCAACTAAATTTCTTATGTTCTAGTGTTAACTACTAGGTAAGTTAAATCTTCAACTGTCACATTAAAAAAATCCAGTTTTCTTCACAGGTCAGACAAACACTGAACTTTCTAAGAGCTCAAACCACTTACTAAGCTTTCCTATTTGTAATGTAACCCACATACCAACAAATAGGATTAAAGCATGACTTCGCTTCTGAATCTTAAAATGCAAAACACAAAAGAGATAAAAATAAACTGAGCAGTTAGCCATGGCAGAACCTGCCAAGTGGAAATCTGCACTTCAGAGACACATTTCAAGTGCTCCATAGAAGAGGATTTCCTTGAGGCACCACCACAGCAATCCTGAACATTCAGTGGGTTTGTCAGCATCAGCTGAAACTGACTGGGGAGTTGAATTTGGTGGCTGAATACAACTCATGTCCAGGTTTGGATATGACACCAACTTTCACTTCAAGTATAGGACCGCATGCCACCTGTAATTTCTTCTAACTAGAGGAGAGTTGTCATGACAATTATCACTTAGGAGCTTCAACTGCTGTATTTATACTTATGACAGCAAATCTGCAGATGACACCAAGCTTAGTGGTGCAATTGACACACCTGAGGGACAGGATGCCATCCAGAGGGACCTGGACAAGCTTGAAAAGCAGATCCATGTGGACCTCATGATGTTCAACAAGGCCAAGTGCAGGGTCCTGCACCTGGATCAGGGCAACCCTTGGTATCAATACAGGCTGGAGGATGAAGGGATTGAGAGCAGCCCTGTGGAGAAGGACTTGGGGGTACTGGTGGATGAAAGATGGGACATGTGATGGCAATACATACTTCCAACCCAGAAGGCCAATAGTATCTTATGCTGCATCAAAAGCAGCATGTTCAGCAGGCCAAGGAAGGTGATTCTGCCCCTCTGCTCTGGTGAGGCCTCACCGGGAGTCCTGTGTCCAGCTCTGGAGCCCTCAGCACAGGAAAGACATGGACCTGTTGGAGAGGGGCCAGAGGAGCCACAAAAATGATCAGAGGCTGGAACAGCTCTGCTGTGAGGACAGGCTGAGTGTCCAAGGTGAGGTTGCATGGGGCTTAAGCAACCTAGTCTAGTGCAAAGTGACCCTGCAAGGCACAGGTACTGGAACCATATGATCTTTAATGTCTCTTCCAACCCAAACCATTCTACGATTCTGTGATTCTCCTTTCACAGAAGTTTCTTGAATTAACCTTCTCAGAAGCGGAAGTGTGCTCTCCTACTTGCTTTCACATGAAGTCTGATATTGCATGGTTTTGCTAGAGAAAAAAGACATGGTAGGGTCACCACATTTGGAAAGAAAAACACCAGTGGAATTTTAGTTTTTGTTGAAAAATTCCATTCTCCTTAACCTTGGTTAACCAAGGTCCTTAAACCTTGACATCAGTGAATTCATGCTTTATTTGATAATTTGATTCATTATTTATTTGATAAGCCTCCAGCTCAAATTCTTCGCTAACAATAGGGCAGGTTTAAGCAAAATCACGCTTGCAGTACTAGCAGATTTACTCATTTTGGGACATCCAGTTCTTTCAGAGACCTTTGGTCCAGGTAATTGAGACTAGCAGGAGTGCTCTGAAGCCCTCTCAACGTGAACCTGAGAATCAGTTTCACTGAGCACCTGCAGATCCCAAATGGACTTAAAATGATTGGTTTCAGATAACAGTTAAAAAAATGCAATCCACAAACACTGTTTACAGGATGGCTTTAATAATAATCATTTACCTTAGCTAAAGCAGTAGCAAAACATGCAGCTTCCCAAACTAAAGTCCTACGGATAATCAGCCCTACTTAGGCTCAGGTTTAAGTTCTCTACAAAGCTTCAAACATTAATCAAGTCTTCAGTTACAAACCACTGCTGCGCTGCAAGCTGCAGACTCTCAGCCCAGTTCTGCCTCCCTCCCCAGCCTGGGTTATTAGACATTATACAGGCCATCAATGGTTTGTTTATAAAAAACTGTGGTAGGTTAACCCATACAGTAGGTCAATACCTACCACAAAGGCAAGGCAGTAGGCTGGTCCTATCTGACCAACACTCTTGCCTGTCTGCTGTTACCTCATTTACTAACCAGTTGTTGATTGCTCAGAATTGTTTCCAATATTGCTCCTGCCCTTTTGCTCATTTTCTACCAGGTTTCTGTGTCACCTCTCATGCTGTAGAAGCCCAGTGTGCTGCTTTAGCTAGGAAATTTTTTCGCTTATACTTTCCTCACTGTTTTCTTCAGCAACTTAGACCCCTAGCTTTCAATACACAGCCATGGCAGCCTTTCAAATGCTGCCTCTGTATCTGCTGTAGAGTAACGAATATCAAGGGGATGGTATATTGTAGCATTTTGTATGACATCACTTCTGTAGCAGCTGACTTGAATAATTTCTTCACATGGAATGTGAAACTGGCAATGCTATGTTCCTGAAGCTTTACAGAAATGCTGCTTTGGGGCAAGAGTTTGATCTGTACATGAACAAAAGTAAAAATGCCACAAACTGTTTTCTAATTCTTCATCTACCACACTAAAGTATTATTGTCTTTTTAACCACAACTGAGGAATGCACATAGTGGTTTTAATTCAACGGCTAATGCAAAGCAAATTGTTGTGTTAACTATAAACAGAGCTGTAACTACTTTCTTGCACTGGTAAGTTTCTAGAAATTCAGTGCAATCCAGGCAATTCAGTCACTCAGTTCTCACTAATTCAGCAGGATACCAACATAACATAAATTGCAACTAGATAACTACTTTAAAACAGTTATTAACATCACTTCCAAAAAGTGGTCTTTTTCAGCTGTATATACTATCAGGTGCTTGGTGAGGTAGTCCATAAATTTTAATTCAGGTACACTGGAACACCATACTTTTGCATCTATTTGCTATATATGACTGAGTGTACTAGAATAGCTTACTGGAAAAAACAAATCTTGTGGAAAAATGAATTAGTACATCCCATTTGTTTCCATCATTTTCCAGACTCCTCTTATGACAGAATGACAACCTAGGAGGAACTTTTTTAAAAAACAGATGGAACTGAAGTTATTTAACATTGATTCAAGTATACCAAATTTCAAATGCAAAGATGAACAACTGTACATAGAGACTGTGTAACTTGAAAAACATTTACATCCAAGTTTTCAGTGGGTTAGCTCAAAAATTTTATTTCTGAAAGAAGTGTCTTTACCTTTATATAACCTTGGTGCACTATAACCTCTGTCCTGAATGCTTCAAATTCAGTAGATTGAGATGAGGCCTTTTCAGGGTGAGGTACAGCTAACAACAGTCCTAACAGTTCTTAAGCACTTTTATGTGCTCCCTGGAACATCGTCTGAAATAATTCACATTAAAACATAAGCAGAGATGGGTAGTCTGAATTCATCAGAAGGATAAAAAGCTTCACAGTACCACTTCACTCATTAAATAAGTTTCTATTTAAAGATATTACCTTCAAGTGTACCACTGTACATTTGGATCCAAAGAGAACGTGGAGTAAATACCCTAGTACTTACTGATTTTTAGAATAGCTCAACTGTGGTTTTTTTTAAGAAAACAAAACACAATTTTTGAAGACTCTGCTGAATTATCTGATTTAATTTTAAAATTAGAATTCTGCTGAACTTTGAAGTTTGCATAATACTTTTTCCTTCTGCTACCTTCCCTATATCTGTAAAAATCCTGGTGTTTTGAAAATATTTGGGTAACATTTTGTAATTAGAGTTCTAGTGGATCACCCACACCTGGGCTGAAGCGCAGCTCTCTACAACAAGAAACTAAGAATGAAATACCTGGCTAGTTTCCAAAACCACACCTTGCGGTGGTACTGTGAAATTCCCAAATGCAAAAAACTAGTACGTAGGAAAGGTAATTCAAAAGCAATACTAAAAATGTATCTTTCACCCTTTCATGTAAAAGGTGGTTAAGAAATTTTTTTTTTTGGTAATTAAAAAAAAATTAAAAAATCAATCATCTGTCACATTACAGGTAAAATAGTACATTTATCCCAATAGAGAATTTCCTAACAAACACGACAACTTTAACGTGCAGATCAGTAACAGCTGGTGCTAAAAACACTTAGATTAGGAACTGGGGGGGAAGGCAGGGGAAAGGTGTTCCACACCCCCATGCACCCCCCTTCCCCACCCTCCACAGTTCTGCGGGATCGTTCTGGTGCACCAGAGGGCAGGAGCTCCCGCTGGACCAGCCCTGCCCAGGACACCGAAGCTCATGTTCTGCCTCTTTTAGAGGAGGCAACATCCTGCTGACAGGCTACCTCTTCTCTAGGCAGATACCAGTTTTCAAGAAATCAAATCAAA